>NW_028301637.1:2720449-3022722 GCF_987345545.1 Pholcus phalangioides
TAGAAAACTACCTTCAATTGATCAAACAGCTACTAAACTACACCTCATTCTAGTTATGACTCTGTTTTAGATTGAGCTATTAACACTCAAAAATATTGTGTGGAATGCTATGTATTGTTAAGTCAAACCCAAGGATACTCATATTGTGAATATGTGTTCAAGTTTGGGCAGAACCGCTGCCAGACATGACTAAACCAAGTACTCGCGATAATAAGAATTATTTTTGCAATAGAAAAAATAATTTTTTATAACAAAACAGCACCATAACCAATGAAAATGTTATTAATATTCAAAATAACATAACAAATAAATTAAAATTCTTCTTCCCATGAAAGCAGCCTGAGAATATTTTTCCCCCAGTGTCTGGTAATGGTGACCTTTGTCAGTGACGTGCATGGGCCCAAAAGCCTAATAAAAATTAAGATCAGGAAATTTTCAAAAGCATGTCAATTTGCCAGGTAGGGCTTCTAGAAAATCACTTGGTATGAGCCCTATGATACTCTTAAGAAAACTCTGCCTTGAGTTGGGGGGAAGAAAGGGTAACAAGTTATCTACAATATACCGTTAGGATGCACAAGATAAGCATTCTGTCCTGATTTGCAGCTGTGTTGACACTGTCAACAGGATTCAAAACTAAAAATATGTGGGTAGTTTGAAATTCAATAATCAGCCTAGTAAATATTAAATAAATAAATATATATATATATAGTTTCATTTTATTTATCACTGATTATGAAAATTGAAACCGAGACAATCAGGTGTTAGGCACGGTAACCCAGTTTGATAAGATACTACTCACCTGAAGTACCAAACAATGTTTATATGGATACAAATACACAAGGCTACAACAGGCAAAATGCCCAACAAGGTGGCTGAGAAAAAAGGTGCCCAAAACATATATGACATTCATATTTTTCTAAAATACAGCAACCCGATTAAAAATGCAATCACAAAAATTATAAACAATATATACACATGATAAAACATTATACACACTGCCCATAAGAATACTTAGGGTTGTCGAATTCTGAGTATGGATAGCTTCTCGATTAACCCCAACATGTTTATTATATTTTTTTTAAACGTATCAATTCTGTTAGAATTTACTACCTCTGGGGGTAAGCTATTCCATTTATTAACAACCCTATTACAGAAAAATTCCCTGTGACACAATAACCTAGAATTGTCCCTTACCAATCGATACTGAAGCAGTCGATTGGTGGCATATTAATAATTCATGGTCCATCCTATCCATCCTGTTGAAAATTTTAAACACTTCAATCTCCCCAATCAATCATATTCCCTGACACCTGCGTTCATCAAATGTAAACTATTTAAAAATGAAGTCTTTCTTCATAACTCGAACTCTGTGTACCAACAAGGACAAACATAACTCTTCTCTGTAACCCTTCAACCGAGTCTATGTGGTACTGTTTGCCTATGTGGTACTATGGTGTACCTGTAGGTATTGGTCTCCAAAACCTTACACATGGATGAACTAAGCCTTGGAAAAGCAGAAGAATGACTTTAGGAGAACCTTTTTAAAATGTGAAGAGACCTTTTTAAAAATGAAACCAAGCATTCTATTCAATTTTTTGACCACCACTGAACTGAACAATGTTCAGAAAACCTAGGTCACTCGTCAATGAGAATTCCCTATTGGTGACCCTAGTTGCATCTGGGATAGTGACACCATTCAACTTGTAAGCGAAATGTGGGTTGTTCAAACCAAAATGAGCGACCACACACTTATCAATGCTAAATTGACATTTGCTACATGACGTCATGCTACATTCATTTTTCCATGCCCCAATCCTGTTTAAGTTGGTCTGAATCAACTCCCTATCTCTTGGATTCCAGACTACCCCCCCCCCCCCCACCATTAGCTTCACGTCATCTACAAATTTGTTAGCAATCCTATCGATACCCTGATCAAGTTTATCAATAAAAAGTGAAAAAGTATGGGGCCAAGGAAGAATTATTTTTGCCTATTTAACTATTTGAACTATTTAAACCTATTTTTGCTTCCACTGACTGCCTTAAATACAGCTTCTTTCCTCATACCATTGGTGAATGGAACAAACTCCCAAGCTCTATTGTTGAATCTCCCACTATCACTAGTTTTTTATCCAATATCAAACAATATCTTTGTCATTCTTAATCGCATCCTCTTGTATAGGCCCAAGGGATAACAAAGCCTGTCCAATCAGAGAATTCCTCATTCCCCATAACTCATTGTGACATATCTCTTAACTACGATTCTATCCAATTTAGCAAGTTGCCGCCAATCCCAATCTTGTGTAAATGCTCTAAGGAAGTGCTGCAAGTTTGATACCCAGTTCATCCTCGTCAGAAACTTTCCTGACACAGGGGTACAAGAAAAACGGCGACATGACCACAGAAAAAGATTGCTATGGCAGGGAGTCCCACACTGAGGGGTTTGCACACCCACCTTGCGTGTAAAAAAAAAAAGGCTGCCATTCATAATCGGCAATAAATTGTAGGTCCCAGTCTAATTAGCCCTTGTGTGACAAAAATGGTCAAACAAACAGGAGTCCGAAAAGCACTTTCACAACAGCAAAAAGAAAAAAAATTGTGAATGTCCTGAAATACCAGGACAAATGGCCACACCATGTGGACGGGGGTGCCAATTAAAATTCTTGTCAATAGAGAGAGTCATGCTTTAGAAAGTTTGGGAACCACTGTTATAATATATTGACAGTTTAAAAAAAAATTGCAGCTGAAATCACAAGCCAAAATATGTTTGCCATGCTACCATCAAGTGATCGTTATCGTGCCAGTTTTAAAAAAAGCATGTCGTTGGTCATACCTGATAGCTGACCAAAAACCCAGTCCCCAACAAAGATATGTCAAAGATTTGTCATAGACACATTCATGATTACAATCCAAACAGCTAAAGAACAGCACATTGATCACTCGACTACCAAGCAACATTATCTTCAATTAAGTCAGTGTTTCTCAAAGTGTATGTTGCAGCAAGCTGGAGATATTGATTTGGGTCCCATTTCTGCTTTGAAGTGGTTCTTTTATATGGCAAAATAGCTACCAAACTATTCTGGGGAGCTACCGATAAACCAGAAAATTGGGCAAGGGAGCTGCGAGAGAGAGCTGCTTCGAGAACCACTGAATTAAGTGATAGCAATTCACATGGGAAAAAAGTGCATCTAAAAGACAAAAGAGTTAGAGAAAAAAACAAAACACTGAAAGTACCGACCTTCATACACACATTAAGCTCCTGGTCTGGATTTTCACTCAAATCACCGTCAACTGCCATGTCAGACACACAAGATATCCTATCTCTAAGCTCTGTCAGATATTGGCAACCGAGAACACAAAACTCTTGATCAACCTACAAAGAGAATATTAGTGTCTGATTAGCTCGATCGAAACAAATAGAACTTGAAATATATAAAATAACATTATACAGAGTAAAGCCTCTATTAACTGATACTGGGAGGATCCCCTTGGATAACAAGAACCCTCTATTAACAGAAGATATCCCTAAAAATACAGAAAATATTAGCTGTTGATAATAAGTAAATTTACTTTTGCTGATAACTTTTCTCCATACATACACAACTTTCTTTATCTATGTCACTTTTTATATTTGTTCATTGAACTTAGGCTCCTGCAGCGAATGTGAGTTGTTACTACTGAGTTTTTATTGATGATTTTCCAGCTAAATGGCACCAGAGATAGAAACTCTCTGGGTCATTTGCAAATTTTCTGGAGTCCCAGGTTGTGTTTATACCCTCGAGTGGTTTGGTGTACACTAGTGTTTCCCGATTGGTCCATTGATCTTATGGCTAGCGGCGAATGAGAAACACTTCTTAGGTTGGAAGAATCTGATTGTTTGAGAGATGCAGAATTATCGGATTGACTGCTGTCGTCGTTCTGTTGCTGCATGTTGAAGGGAAAGGTTTTCATTCTTCTAAAAGAGCTGGAGTCCAGGAACTATCCAATTTTTCTGCTCTTCCATTGTAGCTGTTATTATGCTTGCAGATTTAGACTCTCTGTAGATATGTGGAAAAAAATATTCAGCATTAGCTATTACACGTTTTGCTGAATTTTCCATTGTGTCTGTTAATACGGGCATGCTCTGCCATAGACTTTTCTGTTTGGTTTAATTTGCAGCATCTCTCGGTGCTCTTTTATTCTTGTGGCTACAGATTTTTTTGTGGCTCCAATGTAAACCTAGCTACACGTGCACACTATTCTGTAGATCCCTAGCGTTGATAGAGGATCACTGTGGTATTTTGCTGATAGCAGCATTTCACATATTTTTCTGGTTGGTTTGAAAATAGTCTTTGTATGATGTTTTTTCAGGACCCCGCCAATTCTTGCTGCAGTTACTCTGGGGACAAAGGGCAGCACAGCTTTTCCAATTGATTGTGGCTCTTCATTTTCCATTGGCGATTCCTTGATAGAGCATAAGGCTTTTTCAATGCCATCTTTTGTGTACCCATTGAAGCAGGGTAAAACTGATTTTAAAAGAACTCCATCTCTTTACTTATATATTTTTCTTCGCACAACTTTCTTGCCCTCTCAGTCAAGATTCTTAGTAAAACTCACTTTTGGTGAGGATGCTGATTGGAGAGCTTATGAATGTATCTATTGTGTGAGTGTGATAGATATTGTGGCCTAAATGTTGTCTGATGGCTGACCAGAGCGTTGAAAAATGGGAGTCGTCTTTCTTCTATTTCCAGAGTGAATTTGATGTTTTCATGAATTCTGTTGAGATGGTCTAATAACCAGTGAAGTTTTTCTTCTCCAATGCCCCCAAATAACAGAAGTATCATCAACGTAGCAAAGTTAGGTTGTTGATTGGAAAGGTACTGCTATTATTGCCTGCTACGTTTTTGGACCATCTCATCAGTGTGCCTGTTTCGTGTTCTTGCTGTTGCTGACATCTGTCTTCTATATTTAGAAGTGAAAGTGGTAAATGTTTGAATTTGCATGTACGAATCAACATTTCAGTTGACCACTACTGTGCTGCCACCAGGGTAGAATCTGGATCCTCACGATGTGTCTAGCATAATGACCACACAAACGCACCGCGCCAGTACACTGATACTGTAGGAAGTCATCCCTCTTTTACAAACCTTTCAATGAGTGATAAAAACAAGGAAAAATTAACACAGAGCACAGCTGTTCAGAATTAGCCATAAACTGTATAGACTGGTCTAACAACCCATCGCAGAAAACAAAACGGTTCAACTAAAAATAATCATTGACCAAGTTTGTCGCGAGACTGGCATATTTTAAGATGCACTCTCCCTTTTTCTGGGAAAATTTTCACACAAAACACATTGCAACTCCGTTTCCCTGTAATTCATTTGTCCCTTTCTACTGCTACCACAGTAAAACTTCAAAAAGGTGTTTTGAAGATTTTGGCTTGATGAACTATAGCGATAGCTTGCAATACGAGTAGTACAAAAAACTCCCAGATGAGCATTAGTCTATAGTCTATGTGAGATTGGGTATTCAGTCACAATTATGAGTTGCAGTTTCATTTCTTTTATTGCCACCAAAGCCATTGGAACAAGTTAAAGAGCCAGAGCATTTTTCCAGCTCTATCTGTTATTCTAATGAAACACCAAGTTAAAAATATTGTATGCTTGTGTAATAATGAAACCCTTCGATAGTTTGGGGTTACCAGATGTCCTGCTTTTTGATGTAATTTCAAGCATCCTACTACATTTTGGAAAATTAGCCCTTTTATCCTCCTTTTCAGGTTTCCGGAAATATTTTTTCACTCTGAAACCAGGCCCATCATTTTGGGGGGGGGGGGCAGCCCCCCCCCCAGGCTTTTGAAAATACACTAAAAATGGTATATATATATATATACAAATACATATACATTGAGTACATGTTCTTTGCCCCCCCCCCCCGGAAAAAGTTGAAATGACACACACACACACACACAGCCCTATCTGAAACATATATCTCTTCATAGACACAAAAGTTTTTGGGTGTTTTTCTCACATGCTTATAAGCTTTGACTGTCAAAATTCCCAGAATAAAAGAACTCAAGTTGTCTTTAAGTAGGGCAAATGCTATTTTTACCATGGCCTAGCTTGCTTCAGAATAATATGAAAAGATATTCTAAAAAACAGTTCCTGAAAGAAAAAAAACCACAAAATCCATTTTGAGAATACAATTATTTGCTCACCAACAACTATGTTCGACAATACTTCAAAATGGCACTTCAGTCACAACTAGCAGTGAAGTCGCAGGACGACTAAACAGCTCGGCTGGTAGACGCTCCCGCTACGCTTCTATCTGTTGCTATGCCTCAAGGCCACCTAGTGCTTACTAGTAAAAACCATTGATGGCCGTTCTCTGCCTCACTGCCTTCTCAAGTCCTGCTGATTCCGATCTTGTTAGGATGATCACAAAAATCCATGCATGACTTTACCGATAGCCATGATCAAAAGCGCTATTTCCTGAACACCTCGGACTGATCGTAGAACTCCATGCGTGACTCTACAGATATCTGATCGGATGCAGCTTCCTCACCAGCACCTTGGGTCGATCGCTAAATTATATGCATGACTCTACTGATAGCCATAGTCGGATGCCACTTTCCTCCTCATCACCTTTGACCCATGCTGGACAGTTCTTTCTTGAATGGATGGATGTGTTTTTACACAGAATTTACACAATCGAGATCCAGAATTTTTAACAGGAATTTTTGTACCTCTTGTGGCTTCATCTTTCACTTTATGAATAATATCTGGATAAAATTCTTTACCTTTAACAGACGCATACTCCAATGCTCGGCACATGTCAATGCACTTCTCTAAAGTCAATGACTTTTCTTGTAGTAACAGCTCTTGGAACTGCGTGTCCTTCATGCCTAATACAATTCTGTCATGAAGTAGTGAGTCTTTGCAAGTATCACAGTATCTACAAGTTTTTATTAGCACCCTTATTGCAGGAAGGAAGTGTCGAAGTTACATATTCAACAAAAAGAAGCAAGAAAATGAATCTCATATATTTCATTCGTCTCACTGACGACGTATTCATCGAAGTTACTTATGTCTGTTACAGTTCTTTTGTCCTCATCAGCATCGAAATGGAAACCATTATAACGTTTGAGAGCTTCATCACCTATAATGTATGTAAGAGCAACGCAACTTGATATTCATCAGTTTGATTCTGTAATCTAGCCAAAATCGAGCAATTCTTCTATTTCTGTACGAATATTTTTTAGTTAGAAACTAATTTAGAGTCAAACATCAACATACTGGGAGGCCTAATCCCAGTTATCAGAGGAATTGTTGTCTGTCATGGCACTATCTGATTTATTTTTCTGTTTTGTTTATGGAGAAACTTCTTTCAGTAAAAGGTGTGTCTATTCTCAGCAAACGTTTTTTTCTTTCTTTTACCGCTGCCACCATGTTCTGTTTTGTATCTTTTAAACAAGTAGAGGCGAGATCATAGAGAGTGATAATACTTTTTATTCTCCATAACATCAACCATAATATTTCTTTCGTTGCAATACAAGTAACTCTAAACTCTCCAAGATATGTACGACCTTGACTTCAAATAGACTTACTTCAACGTAACACAAACCCGGTACTGCTTCCTCGTTCATGTCCTGAGCTGGTTGACAATCTTTCGTACATGACTTCTCTGATGTCCATGTCCGAGCTGAGCTCACTTGTCTGTGCCGTTTAGACTCAAGGTGGTCTTCGGGACAACGAATAGGATTTCATCAAGAAAGAAGTTAACCTGTTTGACTTATGGAGACTGATAAGTATGTGGTTCGAGATTTACAGTTCATGAAAGGTTTTTCTTGATTAATGTATGGCTTAATTTGTAATCATTGTAATAAATAGTTTTGTTTTGAAACTGTCATGTTCATTAGCAGTCAAAAATATACGTTGCAGATAAAATAAAAACCTGCACAAACCAAAAAAGCTATTTTATTTATGCTCCTTCATTACATTTTCTCTGACTACAGGAATGGCATTCATAGCAAAAATCCATGACAAACTGTTCAACTATCTCGTTGAGTGTTGGATGCAATGGAAAAATTTATGAAAAAAAAAAAAGACTCTTCTGTATCATTCCAGAGAAACTCGAGTTTTTAATATAACAAGTAAAAATATTATAATTTAAAACAAATGAACTTGCACTTCACCTTCATGGCCTAAAGGTATAAATTTGAATAATGTATGAATACAGACGAACTTAGATTATACCATCACATACATGGAAAGAAGGCGTTCGAGCGAGCATGTTCTTCTGATACCGAAAAATGGCTACTTCTGGCCGATAAATCTGAATGGTGTACACGTAGTCTGGCAACTCTATCTTGTTTTCTTCGTCTCTCATTTTCGCCAGCTGCTCCCTTATGGTGAAAGGCTAACCAGGAAAATGAAAAATATCAGATGAGCAAAATATTAGATCAACAAATTTAGCATCAATATGGAAACGAAAGATGGCTCTAAAAGAAAGAAACAATTAATAAAGGATTTTGCTCCATTTGCAGCATTTTTATGCATGGTCGACCAGTTAGGTCTCCTCATATGAGAATACTGATGTTGAGCTACTAGAAACGAAGCTACAAACGACCATATTGATACTCTCTCTCTCTCACACACACTCTTCTTCTTCGAGTTGCTTGAGATCGATTTGAGTATCCCCCCGTGTGAAGGTCTTACTGTCTTTATTATAGCACTAGTTTTCAATACCCTATGCTGTTCGGCTTTTCTCCAAATACTGGGAGCACCGAAAAAGTGACAAACCATTGTAAAAGAGTAAACTTGCCTGAAGTGCATAGTTCAAGAACCATGGTAATCGAAGTAAAAGTTCCAAAAGTCACTGTTGAGACCTAAGAACCATTGTTGCCCAACAATTTTTTGCCCATTTCGGGTATTTGCCCAGCTTTGGAGAGCTACTAAATTTGCCTATCGTGCACGTCAGTAAAGTTTAGACATTAATACACAGTTTCAGAGCTATAACTAGCATGTTTGCCACCTACGTTACTTTAAAAAATTTGATAATTTAATAACGTTATTTTTGTTCCCACCTAAAATTTGAAGCATCCTAAATTTTGTTGCCCATGGCACCCCTAATTATGGCCCTGTGTAAGTATATTATAGGTCTCTCTTTTTTTCTGCCTGCTCTCTGCGGGAGACTTTTTCAATTGGGAGACTGGCAAGCATTCACACCTCAAAGTTAGAAAAGCATAGAAAACCAACTTCAGCCAACCACAGCAGGGCTGGAAATAGAACAGATCTGCATGTTCAAACCGGAACCATGAAAGCCCAAATTTATCGGGACATCATTCTGGAACAACATGTACGTTTGTTTAGGGGTGCCATGGGCGCAGAATTTATGTTTATGGATGACAACGCCCGCCCTCACCGAGCAAACATCGTAAACGAATGCCTTGAATCTGAGGATATAACCCGTATGGAATGGCCAGCATTCTCACCTGACTTGAATCCGATAGAGCATGCTTGGCCGACGAGTTGCAGCCCGTCAACCACCTCCTACATGTGTACCGGAACTTCGGAGAGCATTGCTTGCTGAGTGGAGTGATCTTTCCCAAGATCAGATCGATAATTTAATACTCAGCATGCCTAGGCGTTGTACGGACTGTATTTCATCGCATGGGAGACATACAATGTATTAACCATCATACCAACCATGTAATAGTAAGTTTTTGTAAAGGAGATATTTTTTACAATTGCTCCAGGGAGCAAAAATCGTAGTTTTTATGAATGGTATCATACATACACCATCGTTTTTGTTCTTTATCTTTTGTTTAATAAATGGGCTTTATGAATAAGTAACGTTTGTTTTGTTTCTGTACCTTTATTTGACGGAGCTGGCATTATCCTCAATTTATGGACATGAGTGTAATTATTAGAAGTTTCAATGATTTTTCAGATATTTTATTGTTTTTTATGTTAATACTATTTAAACCAAAAAACCCGGTTTTTTTACCAACCCTGTGATAATCAGTCAACCAGTAACATAGGTATTCTAGTTGTAAATACTCCAATATCCTTGTCTATATCATGGTGCTATAGAAATACATGTATCAAGTCACCTGGATCTATGTGACTTCAGTTTCCCTGCATCAAGAGGGCCTTAGTATTGTTACAAAAATTATATGTAAGTAGTTCTTATTTATTATGTGACTAAGTCAATATCTTGTTAAAAATGAAAATAACACATTTTCCAGTAAATTGCGGGAAGTCTGTGATGAACTTTACAAGTCTGACGATAGTACAATGGTCCCAAGAGAAATTTGTGAAAGAAGAGGGATCTCACGCAAATTTTAGAAAACTTTTGAGTTTTCTTTCCCCCTATATATAAGTGCACCCCAAGCAGAAGGTAGTAAGTAGTTGAGAGAGAAGTATTGTATTGAAGGTCCACCTGCTCTCTGCAGCAAAACTTTTTTAAAGGACTGGAGAGACCATGGCTCAGCTTTCAATTTCACCATGCGAGCATCGAAGGAACGCAGCAGAAAATTACCTTTTGAAAAAATCTTACAATGAATGGGGTAAAAGGTGTAAAGACATAAATTTTTAATTTTGAAAAACTAAGCATAAATTTATTACCACGCTCTCAGGGTAATTCCAAAACTTCATGTTGCAATACACGAATCCTTTGTACCGATTGCTATTGTTCCGTTTCTCCATATCCGCTACCTGAGACCTATACATAATCAAGAACATTGATGTTTAAAAACAAAAATACTTGACATTATATGATAAACAGGACAGTCTTAATTGGTAAAGTCAAGACACCATGGTCTTGGAAAAAAGTTTTGAGAAGGACAAAATGTTGCTGAGCTGCCGAAGGGTTAGCATAGGCTAGTAACTTAACCTCAAGGTAGTAAAAAAAAAATGTTGAATGTGTTTATTCAACATAAATGATAAACTGTTGGTTCTAGTCTATATGGCCCTTGTGTGAAGAAAATGATTGTGACATGATAACTGAATAACTTCACATAACTGAAGTATGCACCAACTTTAAGTTATTTTCTTGCACAATTTAGGAATCCCATCCTGTTAAAACGCTAGCAGTTTGGTGGCGAAAACATCATTCATGGTGTTTGAGAGCATCCACAACAAAGGATTTCCTATCTGCCAACTTTAGAGAATGCAAACCAGAGAGATTTTTACCATGGATTCAAATTCTGTACAAAAACAAATATGAAAAGGATTTTTTTATAAACAAAAATAAAATTGTAGGGACTTTTTTCCAAATTTAGAGAAGTGTAGCATCATCCTAGCCATCACCGCAATATGCCAACATCCCCAAACAGTAGGTTGAATCACCTTTGACAGTCATCAGGCCCAAATCAAAATATATAATCCCCATTTACATGGGAAAATAAAAACACAATAAACTCAACCCTCGATTTACAAACAGCTTGGTTTGCAAATAATTTGGTTTACGTACACCACAAAATGACTCTGTTTCGAAACACAAGCCAGCAAAAAGCAAGCCTTACAAACACACACAAAAGGGATTAAATCCTGAAAAAGCATATTTCAGATGCCTGTAATGAAACCCAAAGAAAATGGTGTGAATCTTTCTCTCTTCATTTTTTCCGCCTATAGAAAAAAATTTGCCAAAGCACATATATATTCACCACACTACCCCCCTATTTATCCACAACAGGATTACAAGATGGTGGTGTATAGTCGTCCATCCCATAAGAAGATCTAGGGGACCGCTCCAGTCATGCCAACTTAATTTTTCGTAGCATCTCAGAGGAACCCCCTCAACACTTGAATTAAAAATAATTAATTACTGCTTCGATCTTTTGCACCAACTAGCAACAACAATCTATACCATTCCATAAATTAATGGTCAAAACTTAAAATACAAGCTAAAAATATAATGTTCAGTTAGGTATCACTGTTCAATTTATTATCATGTGAAAAATTATCACTGTTCAATTTATTATCATGTGAAAAATTATCACTGTTCAATTTATTATCATGTGAAAAATTATCACTGTTCAATTTATTATCATGTGAAAAATTATCACTGTTCAATTTATTATCATGTGAAAAATTATCACTGTTCAATTTATTATCATGTGAAAAATTATCACTGTTCAATTTATTATCATGTGAAAAATTATCACTGTTCAATTTATTATCATGTGAAAAATTATCACTGTTCAATTTATTATCATGTGAAAAATTATCACTGTTCAATTTATTATCATGTGAAAAATTATCACTGTTCAATTTATTATCATGTGAAAAATTATCACTGTTCAATTTATTATCATGTGAAAAATTATCACTGTTCAATTTATTATCATGTGAAAAATTATCACTGTTCAATTTATTATCATGTGAAAAATTATCACTGTTCAATTTATTATCATGTGAAAAATTATCACTGTTCAATTTATTATCATGTGAAAAATTATCCCTGTGCATTTACAGCAAAGTTCAGTATGGAATGTCAGACAGTGGTGGTCGGACTCACAATGTAAAACATTGAAGAGCAATCCTATCCAGGGACATATGCAGGATCTACTGTTGGAGTTAGGGTTTAAGCTACAGTCGAATTTTTCGCAAAATGCGAAAGAAGTAGTAGCCACTTTCCCAAAAATGCATACAGGAGGTACGAAACGAGTAGACATCCAACCATCAATCATTACATTAGCATTGTAGCATTTTGCTAACGATTTCCCCCCATTTCGCTTTTTTGCAAAAGGAATTTTTTATCCAGCTTAAACCCTGGTTGGAGTGGGCACAAAAGGCTTAAAGAGTGAGTCACAATGACTTTCTTAGAGATAAATTTTGAGTTCTTGGCCTTTAAATAGCATTTACATTAACAGAAATGGAAAATAACAAGATACACACTTATTTTCTTTCGATATTTCAAATTTTTGAAATATATATTTTTGCATTAAAGATACATTTTTGATCATCTTGGGGGGGGGGGGGGGGGGCAGGACACAAGCCCCTTATGCACCCTCCCTGCATACACCGCTGAACCCAATAGACCCAATAGGTGATAGGAGGTGGGAGAAGACACCTTTAAAAGTTTGCTGACACGGGGAGGGATCAGAAATGGCTAAAATCTGCTGAGGTTATACTTGAACGGCTCCCAAACTTAAAACCAGTCCAAAATCTGGGGCATCATTGGGCAACCCATTAACCGACTAGTACCAATTTTTGGATGGCCAAAGCAAAATGGTGCTTCTCTCCTGAAGAGTATTAAAAAAGAGAACATTCTTCAGTTTTAAACGCTTCTACAAAAAATCAGAGGAAGAAATGTTCTTTTTTTACTTACTTGACAGTTTCTAATTGAATGTCTTCAGGCAAGGAAAATATCCTTCGAGATACATCAATGTCATCCTCATACGGACACCTCAGTGCACTTTCACTGAAAAAACCAAAGCAATAAACATCTTAGTTTTGACACATATCACATCGTTGAATGGTAATCCTTGAATTCCGCAAACAGGCAATTACATTGTCAAAGATGAATAACAGCACAGTTTTTGCATGCCCAACACCTAGGTGTAAATTCCAGATTTGAAAAATCTGCAGTTTGTCACTTCATAAATTACAAAGGAACCTATATGAAACAAAAGGTCAAGAGACTGAAATTATTTTCCGTTTCAGACAGGTTTCCGTTTCATAGAGATGCACATAAAAATATATGCAGCGATTTATTTCTACTGTTTACAAAACTTAAGTTTTCAGAGCATCACCCTAGCATCTATAAACCAACGAGTGTTAAACAGGGACATGCTATATTATTTTGAATTTTTTCACGTTTGCTGTTTCAAATAACTACACATTTGAAATTTCATATTTAATGCGCTAATAGTTAAACTTCAATATAAAACTTTCTCCTGCATAGCAAATAGAATGAACACTTACTTCAAACAAAAATTAATTTTTTTCTGATACAGTAAAACATCGATATAATGATATACCAAGAAAAAATATTGTTGTAGAGGGATTGTCGTTATATCGAAAGGCAAAATTATCCTTACACAAGATCAAATTAAATCCGTTGTTATATTTTCTACATTGACACTGTTAATAGCATCAGAAAATGCACTTTTATTTATTTATTCGCCGCAAAAAAATCGTGATTAGTTTATTATAAAAATTCACTAAGATATGTTGCCCCTGTAAATAAGTTTACCGCATTGCACTTCCATGTCTTACACAGAAAATACCAATAGCAATAACTTACTTCAGCTTTCTGTGATTTTTTAGAGCGAAATACTGATGTTATCAGATGCCATCAGAAGGAGGAAAACAAGTGACGAAGTTTAAATTAAATTCATAACGATTTTGAGCAAAATATAAAAAAATATCGTTTTTTATAGCGGTCTCAGAAATTCCCAAATATCATTATAGAGGAATTTATCGTAGTAAAGGATATATCATTATATTGAGTAATGTTGTAGCAAGGTTTCACATTATTTAAAATAAAAATTGAGAAATGGCATACCTTTTAAAAACACAGTGACAATAAGATCAACAACCAAAAACGTTTGTGAAAGATTCTACAGATCTGTAACACTTACAAATTTTTTTTGGCTTTTAGCGCCTCTACGAACTTCGTTTTTGTGTTCAAATTCAATACGCATTTCTTGTTGCTGGTGGCCATTTCTACACTGAATGAAAATCTCTGCAGTAGCCAAAACACGGTATCGCTAAATTGTGAACAATAATTCAGTCTTCCTCACGTGTTACTCTCCCGAAATTATCAAACTTTTTCCCAAGAGAAATGGGAGTGTTTTCTAACAAAAGTCACCAATGCCATCATAAATGAAATGTTAAACAAGCTTTTTCTAAATTTTGAACAGCAAATCTGCTTCCACTCAAGCCCGACCCCCAGAACCAGTTCAGATAGATAATAAGCATTCATTGTTTTTCCAAACGATTCTTTTTCCAAGAAGTGAAAGAAGTCGCCTAACGAAAAGGAGGATCAGAACAACCTCCCATCCAAAGGACAAACCATGCAGTTGGCCAAAAAAATTTTCCATTTTAGCAGGTTTTGTATCAACAAATAGACTAAATATGCCTTCCGCTCCAGTGGTTAGACATTTTCCGTCTTAACAAGGTTTCCTATTATTTAAAAAAGCAGAGATTATTTATGAGACTATATATTTGTTCTGTTTAAGACAGGTTTCCGTCTCATACAATGTCCATCTTAGACAGGTTTCACTGAATTTTACCACTGAAAAAGAAATGTCATACAAATAAAAGGAAAACATGGGATTTTTTTTTTTAGGGACTGCATAGGGTGTGACCCACACTTTCAGAATTTTTTTAGTAAATTTTTATAAATACAGTAAAATCTCCTCTAACAGCAACCTCCAAACAATGATAACCTCTGAATCAGGACCACATTTTTTTCATTGGAACCGAACGTGTCCCAAACATTACAGGTAACCTCAGAACAACGGCCACTTTGGACAGTCAGAAAAAAAATATGTATGCCAAATTGGTGATTTTTTTTAATGATAATTTGCCAAGGCCATCGTAATGATGCTGGGTTGCCGTTATGGAACTTTCTTTTTCAGGATTCCAGGTGGCACTCTAGTTGCATTTTCTTTTTTGTCTTTATTTTTTTTCTACATTGTTCACTGTCCCTTTTCTTCTAAATGATGTCACCTTAAAGCCGCAGCGTTTTGAATGATTTGAAAAACCGTTGGGAGATAATGTAGTGTGTGGGTTGGATGGATTAATTAATTATTAGATATCTCTCAGGTTGTACCTCTTTAATATTTTCCAATAGTTATTCCCTTTTCTGCATACAGGATGCCCCTGTATCCTTTTTATTTATTTTTCTTATTTTATTTAAAAAGAATCTGGATATCGGGAAAGAGAGTCCCCAGTTTTGAATGGGCTTTTATTGTAGTTTTCCATGCTGGCGAATTTTTTCCGTGCGCCCTTAGTGTCTAACGGGCTTGGCGACTTTTGGCCATGTCGTCTGACATTTTTGGCGCCGAAAAAAAATCGCCAAAACATCGCCAAGGTGGACTGCATATCAAAGCTGTTCTCTTAAAGGAGAGTTTAAAATTTTTATTCGCGCTCTCTCTGGTAGATCTCACCAGATCTGCCTAATTCCCTTCTAGTTGTGACCCGATCTAGGTAAAACTGCATACCAAATATTTAGAATTAAACTTTTTAGTGTTGTAGGGAGCTCAGAAATCCCAGGGCCACCACTGACCATATATAAAAGTGACCACAAGGTTTATTACAAGGGTACTCAACCTTCAGTATATAACAACCACTTAACTGGTTTAAAAACGTCGCAGGCGTTTGAGTGATGGGAAACTGCACCGCTGATCACTAGAACGATTTGTAAATGTGCCAACAAGTAACTTGTTATCAGGAACTGTACTGAAGGCTGCACGAGTGATGGGGGAAAGTGCTTTGGGCAGCCCAAATGATCTATGACTGCACCACATGTCATTCAAGTGGTCTGTAACTATGCCGCAGGCCATTTAAGGGATCTATAAATGTGCCGGAGGCTGCTCGAGTGATCTGGAGCTGTGCTGCTGGTTACTCGAGCAATCTGTAAATACCCCGTGAGTAACTTAGTGATCTGTAAATGTGCCGCTCATTTAATTCTTACAGAATTAGATTTGAGGGTCACATTTGGCCCACAGGCATAGATTGAGTAGCTTATTATTTGAATGGAAAGGTACATAAATACCTTCTATTACTACATTCAATTATCATGTACGTTTACTCACTCAGTCAAAGTCTCGAGCTCTTCGAATTCTTCCTCGGTGCAACCAGTGACGTCCATGAAAATGCGACGGGGGTCGGGTTCTTCATCGGGAAGGATACCGACTGGAAGGCCCCTAGTGATTTCCAACCACTCCTTTAGGAACTCGCTCGAATACTTCGCCGCAGATATCCAGGGCCGCGACTCCGGCTCGTGAAGATTCTCCATCTCGAAATACTTTCAGCTTTCCAATTCTACGTGAGAAATTCGTAGGAAACGACGCTTGCAGTTACGATGGAGGCATGTCCAGTTACACTTTATCGAAACTTAAATATGGCTTTCTTTTTGACTTGACGCGACTTCTTGTTAATCTGAAGACAAGTTTGCCTTTGCATCGGCTAGCATTGCAGCACTGGTACTTCTGCTTTTTAAAATTGAGTATGAAGGAGCATTAGCTCCTATAGAAACAACACCACACTAAATATATAACAAAATATTTCTAGTGTAGTGTTGCTAGAAACATCCCCTTCAGCTTTTTCGATACTGGTTTTCCTCTAAAGCCGGGTTTTCCAAGGAGCAGGTTTCCTGTGCCGCGCGCAACGGCGAAGTATTCGAGCGAGTTCCTAAAGGAGTGGTTGGACATCACTAGGAGCCTTCCAGTCGGTATCCTTCCCGATGAAGAACCCGACCCCCGTCACATTTTCATGGACGTCACTGGTTGCACCGAGGAAGAATTCGAAGAGCTCGAGACTCTGACTGAGTGAGTAAACGTACATGATAATTGAATGTATAAGTAGTAATAGAAGGTATTTATGTACCATCCCATTAAAATAATAAACCACTCGATCTATGCCTGTGGGCCAAATGTGACCCTCAAATCTAATTCTGTAAGAATTAAATGAGCGGCACATTTACAGATCACTAAGTTACTCACGGGGTATTTACAGATCGCTCGAGTAACCAGCAGCACAGCTCCAGATCACTCGAGCAGCCTCCGGCACATTTATAGATCACTTAAATGGCCTGCGGCATAGTTACAGACCACTTGAATGACATGTGGTGCAGTCATAGATCATCTGGGCTGCCCAAGAGCTGCCCAAAGCACTTTCCCACATCACTCGTGCAGCTTTCAGTACAGTTCCGGATAACAAGTTACTCGTTGGCACATTTACAAATCGTTTTAGTGATGAGCGCGACACGCCGTCCACTCACCAATAAGAAAAGCAGCATGACTGTTTTCCTACAGAGCGCAATACGCCTCACGACAGCGCTTTACGTCGGGCGTGATTGGCCGACTGCTTCTGGAGGAGTCATGCGCCGCGCGTTTTGCCGATATTCTCTTCAACTCTTGTGTTTTCTTTCCTTTCCCTTCAAACCGGAGCATGCAGACGACAGAGTAGCTGATGTCAAGGCCATATACTATAACATAGCCGTCTTGATATGATGCGCCACGCTAGGAAAACACAAACGCGTAGGGTAATCATACAACACGTTTCTGCCGGCGCGAAATGGTGGAATTCGGTTCACTCTGCGCAAAAAACATATTCCTAGGAAAATCCGGCTTTAGACAGAGTTGTCAGGTCCTTCACAAATTTCCAGCCAAAATTATCGTCAAAAGAGCCCAAAATATTTGAACTTAATATGGTCAGCTTTGTACTAATGCTAGTTGGATTTCACGATAGTTTAGCCGCCATCTATTCAGTAATTTTAGAACTTCAATTTATGAATCAAAAACGCAGGAGAAAGGACTTATGCTGCTACCTATTATTCAAAAAGCGAACCAAAAACAAACTGTTACCATTTTCACCCCGTAGATCAGGGGTTTTCCAACGTGAAAGCTCGCGCGGAACCCTTGATGGTAACGAGGCTATTCCGCGGAACCCTTAACAAATTTTGAATATTTCTTCAATATACAGGGTGCCCTAAAAGTCCGTATTCACTCTGCGATACAAGAATCCTCACTTGCAGTAGATAAGTGTCAAAAAAATACATATATTTTTGAGTTACACATAGGGTGACCATATGATCCATATTTTACGGGGCAGAATTATTTTTTCATAATATTCGGTTACAGTCAAACCTCGTTAGTGCGTCACCCGGTTAACACGTCACTCCGCTTATCTGGTCACTTTTTGGAAGTCCCAATTGTCCTTGGGCAGGAATTGGCACAGCTATGACTTACTCCGTTTAACGAGTCACTCCGCTTACTAAGTCATATTTTTGCTCTCCCAAGAGTGACTCATTAACGAGGTTTGACTGTATTTCATCGTTTCAATAAAAATGTAAATTTTGTCAAGCCTGCTGGAAAAAAAACTCACTTTGAAATTTATAAATCGTAAATTCGTTATTTTAACATGAATTTTTGATCAATGAAAAAATGCCCGTTTTTTTTTTTTTTTTTCATATGGTCATCCTAGTTATACACATGCTTCAGGATAACAAAAAAACATCCAATCTTTCAGCTCATTAATCTTTTTGTTCTCCTCCACATTCATTTTCTGAGCAATAGAACTGAATGGACCGTTACTTAGGGGCCGTTCAAGTATTACGTACGAAAAATTTTAGCCATTATTGACCCCTTCCTCCCTTGTCAGCAAAATTTCATCATCACTGCTGCCTACCTCCTAACGCGTAATGGTGGGATCAGAAACGTACGCGGGAGGGGGCATAGGGGGCTCGTGCGCCTCCCCCAGACGAAAAAAAAAATTTTTTTTTGTGATGCAAACAATATTTAAAAAAAAATAATTAAAATTTCGAAAGAAAATATCTTTATATGTTATTATAATCAATTTCTGTTAATTTCAATGCTATTTAAAGAGTAAGAACTCAAAATTTCTCTTTAAAAAATTCATTGCGACCCACTCTTTAAGCCATACATGGTAAACCCTTGACCCACTGACCAAATGTAGACCTGAAGGTTATCTGATGTGGCTTGCCCCCTTCCCCTCAATCCTAATTTTATAAAAATGAACTTAGTGGCACATTTTTACGAATCGCTTAAATGACCCGTGGCACAAGTCCAGTGGCCCGCGGAACATTTCTAGACCACCGAAGTAGGCCTCAAAGATCACTTTCATATTCAAAGATCACCCAAGTAACCCGAGACACAGTTATAGAACACTTACACGATCCGTGGCACATTTAGAGATCCCTTGAGTGACATGTGGCACAATTTAAGAGCACTTAAGCGGTCGCCCAGTGCGGTTCTACATCACTCAAGTTACCCGCCGAACATTCCCAGATTACTTAAGTGATCCGTGGCACAGTTCCAGAGCACCTAAGTGGATCGGAAACATTTTCAGAGCACTTGAAGGATCCGTGAAACATTTAGAGACCATTAAAGTGGCTCTGTAGGGGACTTATCAATAGGTAGAATGTTAGTTCAGGTGCCCAATAACTATCGAAAGGTTTTTTCCGTTTTTGGCGCACCGAGTAAGATGCCATTAAGAATATTTCATATCTTCATAAAGGGTGGTTGATGACGTAAGCATCATCCAAACCCCCCCCCCCCCATCGATGCTGACTTGAATGGCCCCTTATACAGTTCACAGCCGATTCCGAACGACTTTTTTATATTTCTCACCGAGAGGGGTTTGATCACCAAACGTTTGGTGTGCAGACCTTCTTCAATAGCAATGTGCTGTTTGATCATCATGGCGCTGTTTTCGCAATAGTTCCTTGTATCAGAAAAGGCACTGTAAAGGACAAAAGAGGGTATTGAACACATGACATCTCTGAGCATTTTGTGGCACAGTTATCGACCTGGAGTACCATATTTCACTGCTATGTAATCAGTATTCCACAAATACCCACGGTTTTTTAATCGTCAAGATAAGTTGTCAAAACTGATACACAGTATCACTGATTTCTCGTTTAGTGCATTTACATTAAAATTCACGAAATGCAAGAAGCTGTCAAAAGAACAAGAAAATAGTAAAAAAAAAAAAAATTATCGATGAAATCAAGGCCGGAACTTGGGGGGGGGGGGGGCGGGGGAGCAACTGCCCCCGATTAACAAACTTTAGGGAGCGGCAAATATCAAGGAAGAACAAAAATACTGTTATAAAATCATCAGAATTTAAGTGGCGAGGGTGGAAAAATCATGTTTGTCCCTTCTCATAAAAATCGTAGTTATGACCCGGCTGGATGAAATTGTCGTTAACGATAAATAATATTGATAACAAAATACAGAACGAGAGGAAAATATTACTAGTCACTGTACTTGGTCATGGGTTTAGTGTGAATTTTGGCATACACCGTTCTCATCCGAAATGTCGAACGAGTGGTCAAAAGAAGAGAAATAATGAATTCCCCCCTCTCCCTCCAGTCCAGTGTGCCAAACCAGCACCAGCTATAGTGAATGTGAACAAATACTATTTATTCTTAAGCTTCTACAGAGTAACACAAAACGAGCTGAGGTTCTAAACAAATAAGAACACAACGAAACCACAGCCAAATTGCTGAATCACTTCCCTTGTGATGAAAGAGAGCATAAACCGATATCGTGGCCCCGGAGGAGCGAAAAATTCCAACTTGAGCAAAGACACGAAAGTGAAAGGACGGTCAGTTTTTAGCAATTGACCATGTAGATTTTGTTTTCCTGGAGCGTGCTAGATGTTTGCTTGTCATGTGATGCTACATGACCAACACTGATTGGACATTGAGAGAGATTATGTGTTATTACCAGGGGTGAGAATATTGACCTTTTCGGTGAACTCACCCACATACAATGATGGTCACTCGTGGTAAATTCCCTTTACACTTTTCTCTTTCAACATTAAACAAAAGAATAATTCGAAGAAAAAAAAACGCAGGTCAATGCCATTGCCTTTCTCAAGACCTTCTTCCGAGAAAATGATCATTTCTATACATTGAATAGATGTATTGTGGATTACACACAACAATGTATCACTATAATATTTTTTCATTGCATATTATCATCTCAAAAGCCCTAAACTTTGATGATCGAATAATTGACTGATTTTTGACAGAGGTACGGTATCAGAGCCCTCAACCACATGTTTGGTCAGCCAGGGCAAACACGCATTAAAGAGGCCCCACCCTTTTAATGTTGAGGGAGAAGTTAAAGAGTGAAATTTTCGCCTCCCTGCGGTCCGGCGCCCGGGTCACCAGAACTCCTAAGTTCCTCCCTAGTTACAGCCTGGCTCAGAATAGTTAAAAAAAACCCTTTATAAGCACTATATAAAACACTAAACAGGCAATCAGCAATGTCGACAGCTAGCTGCGACGTACATAACCATTACATGTACAAGATATAGCATGTACTAGCGGGACACGAACAAGAATTTTTATGACATTCCCATTACAATGATGTAAATGTGATAACCACAAGAGTAGTGTACGCGGCGCTTTACTGAGATTTCCGCCGATTTCCGCCGCTAGATGGCGCCACCGGAAACGTTCTCGATTTTTCGCGCGTTTTTGACCGACTTCCTTTTTTAGCCGGATCTCGCACCTCTCGAACCAGACTACCTGTCGACCCTGTTTATGTCACGTCCCGGATGCCAATCCGTTAAACTTTCCGGCGTTATATTGACCAAGGGATGTTTTCCCGTTCTCACGGGGTTCTTTCCGATAATTACTATAGCTTATCTACAGAGATGCTATATATGCCCCCGACAGCAAGGAAGGACCATCATTCTTAGTTTCAAGCTCGATCGAGATGGATTCCGCTGCAATCTTTGACGAAAACCCATTACCTAGTGATATTGACTGGGATCTAGAGGAAGAGGTATGTTATTCGATACACTTGTCTTTCTCGCTTTATTTTTCATGTCTTTTTTTATGCCAATGTGTATCCAATGTATTTTATTTTTTGAGCGAGTTTTTTATTTTTTCTAGAATGCGTTAATCTTCGGATCGGATTTCCATATTGATGATGTGGAGTGGATTATGGCCGAGAACCCTTTCTCTCAAGAAATCAATTGGACCCAGGTCGAAAAGGTTGGTTCAATTTTGTTTTAAAATTATTTACTATCTCTTTTTATTTGTCTCCTTCGATTATTTAATATTGTTTCTTTCCCACAGGATGCCATAGAACAGATAGGTGGTGGTGATGATCCGGGCGAGGGAACTTCGAATTCCGTAAGCATTATTTAATTTATTAATTATGTTTTTACTTTTTTTTTTTTCAATATGCTCATTCTATTTTTTTTTTCTTTTATAGACCCCACGTTCATACGTGTTGCAGGAACAGTCCCGCAAGCTGAACAAGAAGTTCAATGCGGAACAGATCACGTACTCTGCCCGTATACGAACTGAAACTCTGGTGGATCCTTCAACCCGCCTGATAGCTGCCATGGCTTTCTTGAGGTCAATGTTGAGGCAGTTGATAGACGAGACGACCAATGGGCTGCACCCCGAAGACCGCATTCGGTAAATATTTACCATATATAAAAATTACACATATAGCTAACTAGACATATGAGCAACTATTTTTGGTTTGAATAAATTTTTTCTTCTTTTTTCAGGATTGTCATGACATCCGATAATTTCGACAGGCCTATCTCTACATCTCTTGTTCCCGTGGCCTCACTCACCATCGAATCACTCCTGGCTGTGATAATGAAGGTTCTACAGAGCAAGAACGCCATACCCCTGGACGACCCATCTCTCAGGTTTGATGTCATTACGATCCGACTACCACGAGGCGGTGGCAGATGCAAAATCGTCAACATATCGACTGACCGTCTGACGAAAAAATCAGTTACACGTATACCCGAGGACGGACTGTGTTGCAGTCGTGCCATAGTTGTTGGACACGCCATCCTAGACAAGCATCCAAAGCTCTCGATGGTAAAAGATGGGCGGATAAATCTGCAAAAAGATATGGCTTTGGCATTACATCGAGTGACTGGAGTTCCTGCTGGACCCTGTGGCTTCGATGCTATCACCAAGTTTGCCGAGGTTCTAGACGTCCAAATATTCGTCAAGTCTTCGGAAGAATTTTATCGGGTAATTTATATTATTCACCAATATTATTTTTAGTCAGGAAGAATTTCTTTTTTTATTTTTGTTTAATCACTTGATATTTAGTATTCTAACTTTTTCAGGTGGTGTTCAAGACACCCAGGAAAGACAAAAAAATATTTTTGTTGTTTCATAATGGACACTATGACCTCATCACGTCTCCCAAGGGATTCCACGGCACCAGTTTCTACTGTCCGGACTGTGACAAGGGCTACGACCATGTCCAGTACCATAAATGCGCAGTCCGATGCAACACCTGCTTTGACGATACATGTACGGTTGGGACATCTCAAACCTGCAAGGACTGTCACAGGAGATGTAGATCCGCTGACTGCTTTGCAAGACACAAGAGTCTTGGAGGCAAGAACACCACGTACTGCCAGCAATTCTACGAGTGTCCGACATGCAAGAAATTTCTCGTAACGAAAGAGCGACCTCGAGACAAACACGTCTGCGGGGAAAAGTATTGCAGCAACTGCAAAAATTTTCATCAAGATGAACATCATCTCTGCTCCCTCAAGAAGAAGAAGGTGAAGACCCCTTCCGACAAGCTCGTTTTCTTCGATTTCGAGACGGATCAATCTTCAGGCGAGCACGTGATCAACTTTGCAGTTGCTCAGTACTCGGACGGAACTGAATTCGTCTTTCGAGGGTATAATGTCCTCAACGAATTCTGCGCCTGGCTCTTCCGCAAAGAACATAAGGGGTACACCGCCATCGCACACAACATGAAGGGGTTCGATGGCCAGTTCCTGCTCAAGTAAGTTTGTTTTTTCTTGAAAAAAAATAGTATGTTACTGTTTTATTATGCATGCATTTTGTGATAAATTTTATAACACATGTGTTATTTTTTTCTTTACAGATATCTCCTAGAGCAAGGGATAAAGCCTTATGTGGTGCCGTGTGGATCCAAAATAATGGCTTTGCGGCTGGACCCCATCAACATCCGGGTTATCGACAGCCTTAACTTTCTCCCGATGGCTCTGTCCAAACTGCCGAAAACATTCGGTATAGAAGAGTTGAAAAAGGGTTTTTTTCCTCATCTCTTCAACCGACCTGAAAACCAAGACTACAATGGACCCCTCCCTTCCAAGAACTTCTTTAATCCGGAAGCTTTCATCGTCGAAACGAAGGCGAAATTCGACAAGTGGTACGAGCAGAGGAAAAACGAAAGTTTCGTCTTCCAAGACGAAATATACGAATACTGCAAGTAAGTTGTTTTCTCCTCCATATTCATTATTGTTTTATTCGTTCCGATTATTTTTTCCATTGTTTTAACATTTCTACACTATGTTCTTAATTTTTAGGTCAGACGTCGATATTCTTCGTCGATGCTGCTTGCAGTTTCGTAAGGAGTTCTTGGGATTAACAGGCGTCGACCCCTTTCAGTACCTCACCATAGCCTCGGCCTGTATGGCGACCTACAGGTCGAAATACATCGACGATGGTGTCATTGGTATGGTGCCTGCCAACGGTTACGTCAACAACACCAATAGCAGTCGCCTAAGTATTGAATGGCTGTCATACCTAGGACTGAACATTCAACATTCCAGAAACGGGACGGGAGAAAAAAGAGTGCTTGGTCTCAGTGTCGACGGTTTTTGTGAGGAAACAAACACCGTGTTTCTGTTTCACGGTAAGCGTCATCGATTATTATTATTTTTGAATTAATTTTATTACTTTGTTTGCTTTACTACGTGTTTCATTTTATTTATATATGTTTTGTTTCTTTTTTTCAGGATGTTATTGGCACGGGTGTCCACAGTGCTTTGAAAAAGACATGGTGAACCCCAGCACCCAGACATGCATGTGGGAGCTCCACAGGAAGACACTAGAGCAAGAACAAAAGATCCGTCAAGGCGGCTTCAATCTTGAAGTCATGTGGGAACATGATTTCAATGCTCTGAAGAAAACTGACGCTGCCCTGAAAAGTTTTCTGGTGGACTTTCACTATGTCGATAGGCTCAATCCACGGGATGCTTTCTATGGTGGACGAACTAATGCCACTAAACTTTTCTATCAAGGCACCGCAAAATACATCGACTTTACGTCTTTGTACCCGTGGGTCAATAAATACTGCAAGTGAGTGCTTTAAAATCTATATAGCTTAACAAATATGGCTACCTTTACTTTTTTTTACATTTTTTATTTCATTGCAGATATCCGGTTGGACATCCCCAAGTAATTACCGAGAACTTTGGAGACCTGGGGTCGTATTTTGGCATCATTAAATGCAAAGTTCTGCCACCAAGAGCATTATATCTGCCCGTTCTCCCTTACAGGTATTATTCTAATTTTTTTTTTATAACGTGATCTTCACGTATTCCCAATCTAACATAATTTTTTCATAAAATTTTTTATTATTATTTTTATCATCATATATTTCATTTTTTATAGATCCGGTGGAAAATTGACCTTTCCCCTGTGTCGTTCGTGTGTGGAAACACGTTTAAAAGAATGCCAACACAACGACGAGGAAAGATGTATCACGGGCACTTGGGTTACTGAAGAGCTCAAGAAGGCTATCGAGAAAGGATATATCGTGAAGAAGATATACGAGGTATTTTTTTTTCTAACCCATAATTATTTTTGATGTTTTCTGCGATTATTTTTGTTTTCTAATTATGATTGTTTTCTCTAGGTTTATCATTTCGATCAATCTCGAGAGGGTCTTTTTGCCCCCTACATCAACGCCTTCCTCAAGATCAAGCAAGAGTCCTCTGGATGGCCGTCAAACTGTGTAACGAATGTTGACAAAGACGCGTACGTGAAGCAGTATGACCAAATTGAAGGCATAAAATTGGAGCCGGGAAATATCCAAGTCAATCCAGGTCGGCGTCAAGTGGCGAAACTTTGTCTGAATAGGTAATTATAATTTTTAACGATTGAAAATTTTTGAAAACCATGCTTTTTTTATGATGAAATAATCATTTCTTTTTTTTTTCAGCTTCTGGGGTCGCTGGGGCATGCAAGAGAACAAGACGCAACTGTCGTACGTCACTAAAACATCCGATTTTCACAAGATGATGAACGATCCTTCTATTGAGGTACTTTTTTATTTTTAATTATTATTACTTTTTAAGATATTTGGTTTCATCAAACTAAAAAACAATTTATTTTTTTTCAGGTCAAGGATTTGTATCTCCCCAGTGATAACGTTGCAGCTATTGAATGGCACTACAAAACAGATTTCCTACCCCAGACCGACCGGACCAACGTTTTTCTGGCTGCCTTCACGACAACGTGGGCCCGTTTGAAGTTGTATTCCGAGATGGAAAAACTAGGCGATGCGTTGCTCTATTTTGACACCGACTCGTAAGTTCGCAGAAAATTTTTTTTGTTTCATTTAATTTTTCAATGTCTTATCACTTGACTTATTGGTTTTTTAAATTTCAGAATCATCTATGCTAGCAATGGGACCAACGATCCACCATTGGGTGATTTCTTGGGCCAATTCACAGATGAGCTCGACGGTCATCACATCACGGAGTTTGTGTCAGGTATTTTTCTCAATCTGGTTATCAAACTTTAATTCATCCTTTAATTTCACAGGTTGAGACGTTTCTCATTATATATATTTGTTTTTGAAAAAATGCTTATTTTCAGGTGGAGCCAAGAATTATGCCTATAGGAGGTCAGATGGCAGGACTTTCTGTAAGATTCGAGGCTTCACACTCAACTTCAAAAACTCGCTAGAGCTCAACTACGACACGATGAAGGCCCTGGTCCAGTCCATGGATTTTGCAACGAAGATCGCTATCGTCGATACCCACAAGATAGTGAGGGAGGCTAAGAGAAGGCGGATACTGACCAGACGAGAGGAGAAAAAATACGGTCTTGTATACGACAAGAGGGTTCTTCTGCCCGATTTCACGACGCTGCCTTATGGGTATTAATTTTTTTTCACGTCAGAACATGTTTCTTACCGCAAAGTCCCTTATGTAAATACGCCTGTTTCACGAATAAATTATTTATTTATGTTATAGATTTGTTTCTCTCGTGAGTGTTTTTTGGTATTTAATGTTATGCAAACAGAATTAACTGTCATTTGCGATGGAGGAGCTAAAGCTTAAACATCCTTTTGGATGTATAGTGTCTGGACCGACTTCTTCGGGAAAAACTCGGTTTGTTTCGAGACTCATAGCCGAAAAAATGATTGATCCATTTCCTACGGAAATTGTCTGGTTCTATGGTATTTATCAATCGTTTTATGAACAGATTTCAGGTGTCACATTCGTAGAAGGTTTACCTACAGATTACGAATCTTACATAGGTTCGCGAACGTTATTTGTTATCGATGACCTGATGTCGGAGCTAGGCAACGACAAGCGATTAACTAATTTGTTTATTCGCGGAAGCCATCACAGAAACCTTTCCGTGATATTCATCGTTCAAAATTTCTTTCATAAAGGCAGTCAGATGCGAGAAATATCTTTGAATGCGCATTATCTCGTATTGTTCAAAAATCCGCGAGATAGAAGCCAAGTTCAACATTTAGCTAGGCAGATGTATCCGGGTAGACAGACATTTTTTCAAGAGGTTTTTAACGATGCCTGTAAACCCGCTTATGGATACCTATTGATAGACTTGAAACCGAACACGGAAGAACAATTACGTCTGAGAACCGGTTTTTTCCAAAATGATACATATTACGCTTACCAACCCAGATAAATTCATTTCGTGTCAAGCAGTCGAAGAGGTCACATCATGGAAGGGGGTCTTGTCATAGACTTTGAAGGTTTCCAATGTACTTCGAGAGGATTTATAGTTAAAGAACTGGCCTACTTTTCGTTAGATGGCAGTAGTTACGGGACTTATACTTTTCAACCACCTTATGATTGGTTCGAACTGAGTGGTAAAGAAAGGGCGTCTGCTACGTGGGTGATGTCTAATCTACACCACATTTCATGGGAGAGCGGCAACATGCCTTATGAAAAATGTTCAGAAATTCTCTCATTGTTGTCGGATTCGTATTCTGAAATTTATTGCAAAGGACTTGAAAAATGCAAATTCATTGGGCAGATGACGGGGAAGATCTGCCACGATCTCATTGGCTATCCTACATCCCCCTCTTTACCAAATCCCAAAGTCCGCTGTTTCAAACACGGCTTTAATTTTCCCCATTGCGCACTGATCAAGGCCGTCAAATACGGTATGTATATACGAGAAAGAGGTTTCGACTGTCAGTGACGATCAAGATGTCGAGGTATGCACAACGAAATTTAGAGACTCTTAAAGAGCTCACCTGTTGTAGAGGCAAGAAGCGTACTGATCTGATAAAGAAAAGTAGCAACAGTGTCATACGGGGTCTATGTGAAGTGTGTCTTAACGTCTTAAAAGGCAACGTTCCCGTCACGAAATCTCAGAAAGCGAAACTCAGTCGTCATAAGAGGAGTCTGAGAAATTTGTCCAAGAAGAATCTCCCACTATATAAAAAACGGCGTATTTTAGTCCAGAGAGGTGACGGTTTTCTCAGTCTACTTTTACCATCCGCAATATCCGTTATCTCCTCCCTCATAAATGGAGCACGCTAAAAAATACGTCATCGTTCCGGCAGATAGACATTTGAACGCTATTGAACAACAGCTAAGCAAGTTAGATGGTGATATCAACATTGTCCTCAAGAGAAAAAGTCTGAAAGACGATGAAAAAGCGAAACAGTATTTGCAGGTATTGCAAAGGTACCTAGCGCTCACAGAAAATGCGAATACTGAAATTTTAGGGGAAAAGAAAGAAGATGATATAAGACCCGATTTCGAGAACATGATCATACGAAAAGCCGCTCCGAGTCACAAGAAAAGAGCTAGAGAACTGGTTGACACCATGAAAGTGAACAACAGACAGCTGTTTTGGAATGAGGACGGCGAACTTGTTCAAGATGGCGTTGTGGTCCCGGGAACCAATATCGTGGAACTCATAAGACATAATCTGAGAAAGAAGAAATTTGGAAAAGTACCTAGAGGAAACGAAGCATTTAAAAATTCCGTTGAACAAATAATGTCTCCTCAATGGTTATGCCTGTAACTTTTTTTAGAAGCAATAAAGAATGTGAAAATTTAAAAACCTGTGTTCTTTTTTCTAGTATATATTCTTACACGATATAATTATACTCTCATTTGCTAATGAACAGAGCTAAGAAACAGGTGTGTTTTAGCGATAACGTATCAATATTCGTAGTTGGAGGGGAGGATAGAAGAGGGTTTTGGGTCGAGGATGCGATAAGGTTTAGGAAGAGAATATCCGATTTTGAAAAAATATGGACAAATATACAAGTCCCTCCGAACCGGCCAGTTTTGGCGGAATCAACGCGTTTCACAGGCGTCTTAGAGAAACCGGAAAAAACGTAACTTTGAAAGATGTCAAAGAATTATTGCAGGGTAACGAAGCATATACATTGCACAAACCATCCAGAAAGAATTTTAAGAGAAATCGGGTGATAGTGGGTGGTATAAACGAACAATTTCAAGCCGATTTGGTAGACATGCAGGCCCTGAAGAAGGAAAACAAAGGTATCAAATACATACTTACCTGCATCGATGTTTTATCAAAGTTCGCTTGGGCCATACCGTTGAAAGATAAAACTGGAAAAGAAGTTACCGAAGCGTTCAGAAAAATTTTCAGAGGCCGCGTATGCAAGTATTTGCAGACTGATAAAGGTACAGAGTTCAAAAATAAAACTCTACAAACTTATCTAAAATCGATGAATGTCATGCATTTTTCAACAGAAAGCGAGAAAAAAGCCTCAGTTGTCGAGAGGTTCAACAGAACTCTTAAACAAAAAATGTTCAAATATTTCACACATAAAAATACGCACAAATACATAGACGTGTTAAGCGAACTAATGCATAGTTACAACAACACATGGCACCGCAGTATAAAGACTAAACCCGTTCTTGTTACCGAAGAGAATCAATCGGTCGTTTGGAATGAACTGTATAAGGATATCTTAAAACCCGTGAAGACAAAGTTCAAGTTTGACATCGGAGATACGGTCCGCATAAGTCGCGCAAAAATGGTTTTCGAGAAAGGATATGAACATAACTGGACTCGTGAAATTTTCACTATTAAAGAGAGACTCGAGCGCTTTCCTCCTGTGTACAGGATAGCCGACTCTGGTGGCGAGAATGTCCATGGTACTTTTTACGAATCTGAATTGCAGAAAGTGAAGCGGAGCGAGTATTACCAAGTAGAAAAAATTCTAAAGAGACGCAAGGTAAGAGGTAGAATGGAGTATTACGTAAAATTTAAAGGCTACGACAGCAAGTTCAACGTATGGGTGAGTCATCTCAAGCGCATATAAGTGACAGTGTTCACACAATTATCGGTCATTCAACAAGATGTCGTTCTATGTAACACTTCCCAGCGACAGTTCAGGGTCATACTATCCTGAAAATACTATATCTCATTTTGTCACAAGATTGCCATTTCCAATAAGTTTGACTGGCGAATGGGAGTGTGCGCTTTCGGAGATTGTTTATTCTCACACGTGGTACAACATAACCGAAAAGAATAATCTGTTCGGGTTCGATCTTGGTGATGATAAATTGCAGGGAAGAAACGTACCAGTCGGATATTACGAGACAGTTCCAGATCTCTTGAACGGCTTGAAGATACCAGCTTTAAGAAACAAAATATTGTTCAATTACAATGAAAACACCAGGAAAGTGAAAATAACACTAAAAGATGGGGCAAAACTTCTGTTAAAAACTGGCATTGCTGAGCTACTGGGATTCGAGCCAACGCTGATCGAAGAAACTACTGAAAGTCCTTACGTTGCTGACACAAACGTGTTTTTTCCAGTTTTGTACGTCTATTCAGATATCGTGCAGCCTCAGGTTGTGGGAGATGTGCAAGCTCCACTACTGAGAGTCGTTCGCGTGAAAGGAAAAGATAACGAGGTTATAAGCTCTCATTATGATAGACCTCACTATCTCCCTATTGCTCGAAAAGAATTCCAGACTATAGAGATAGAAATTCGAGACAGTTCGGGAAATCACATACCTTTCAGTAGAGGAAAATCGATTCTGATTCTTCACTTCCGCATGAGACAACTCTTATAAAAACACCGGTCTTATCGACCTATTATCATTTACGAACTAGATACGAAAGATGAAGGTTCCCTATCATTGTTGCACTAAACAGTTTGAGGACTACTATGTCCAACAAGCCGGACAAGGCCTGCCGTATTATTCGGGCGTTGTAATGCAGAGAGGATATGGACTAGGTAGTATATTCGGAAGTCTTTTTAGAGTAGCCTTACCTTTTCTTAAAAAGAGTGCTAAAACTGTTGGTAGACAGATTTTGCGCTCTGGCGCTGATATAGTTGATGACGTAATGAAAGGTGAAAACGTTAAAAGAGCAGCGAAAAGACGAATGGGTGAAGCTGGAAAGATACTGACAGAAAAAGCAGTGGCCAAAACTCGGTCCATGTTTGGAGCGGGACATAAAAGGAAACGCAAGAAGGCGAAACGCATCATTTTAGCCAAACGACCCAGCGGGAACACACACGATATTTTCGATCCGTGATGGCTTTTCTCTTGAAGGATTCTCCTCAGCTGGCAAAATCTGAACTCAACCTTTTCACTCTACCCGGAACACAAACTACCATAGAAAGCGGAAAATGGGTCACCTATTACCCGCTTTCAAACGTCTCCGATGGAGGCCCTCTGGAATTTAACATTGGAGGAAGTGGTGACGAGTATCTGGATCTCTCTCAAACGTTAATTCACGTGAAAGCTAAGGTCGTGAAAGGTGATGGGTCTTTTCTAGATAAAGAGAGTAAAGTCGCACCCGTGAACCTTTTCTTGCAATCCATGTTTTGCCAGGTTGATGTTTCTCTGAATGACCGTCTGATATCATCTTCCAGTAACACGTACCCCTACCGAGCTATGATAGAAAAACTCTTGAACCACGGTAACGAAAGCAAAACCAGCCAACTGACAACTGAACTCTTTTATAAAGACACTGCCGGAAAAATGAGTGACGTGGACCCTACGTCAAAGGACCCCAATGAGGGTTTAATACAGCGAGCGGCGTTCATCGAAGAAAGTAAGACCGTCGACATGATTGGTTCGATTCACGGGGACATATTTTGTCAACAGCGACTCTTGCTGAATCTCGTTTCTCTAAGAATAAAGATGATTCGTAGCAAGTCAGAATTCTGTCTGCTTTCGCCAGACAAAAGTGCAAACTTCAGAGTTGTTCTCCGTGACGCATGTTTATACATAAGGCACGTCAAGGTCTCTCCTGGTGTGCTTGTAGGACATGCGAAAGCTCTAAGTCATACTTCAGCCAAGTATCCGATAGACAGAGTAGTGTGTAAAGTTTACTCGCTACATCAGGGAAGCATGTCGTGGGTTCAAGACAGTGTCGTCGTTGGACAACTACCCAAAAGGGTAGTAGTCGGAATAATAGACAACGACGCTTTTTCGGGATCGTATAGCAAATCGCCGTTCGAGTTTAAACATTACGACCTTAACTTCATAGCCACGTATACCGACGGACAGCCAGTTCCTTTCAAGCCTCTAGAGCCCCAATATGATCAAGGATTATATGTCAGAGCGTATCATAGTTTGTTTTTAGGGACTGAAAAAGCATGTCAAGACAGGGGTATAGATATCTCTAGAAGTGAGTTTCCATTGGGATACGCTATTTACGCCTTTGATCTGAGCGCCGATCTCTGCCAAGGCGATCATTTCAATCTGATCAGACACGGCAACCTACGACTGGAAACAAAGTTTAAAGCTCCGCTCGTCCAACCAGTTTCAGTCATTGTCTACTTGGAGTTCGACAACGTCATAGAAATAAATCAGACACGAAACATCCTCTACGATTTCAGCAGTTAAATATGTACTCATCTCAAATAAAAACAATTTTAGAACGCGAAACACCATACTTCATCGATGTGTTTCCATGTGACATGCTACCTGTGCATATTCAAACCTATCCGGCGTCTTTAGTTGTGAACTCGGATAAGCACACAGAACCTGGTTCGCACTGGATGGCAATCAACATTCCGGACAAGCACACCTTGGAATTTTTCGATTCATACGGACAGAAGCCAGAGACTTACGGAAAAGAAATTGCATCATTTACAAGAAGATATAAAAACATTTTATGGAACTCGACTCCTCTACAATCACCTACCTCCAATGTATGTGGACAATACGCTGTGTTCTTTGTTATACAGAGAAGTAGAAATGTAGCTTTAGAAAGTATTGTTAAGAAACTAAACAGAAAAGGAAATGATTTTGCTGTTTATCAATATGTAAAGAAAAATTTTGCTGTACGATTATTATTCAAGAAATAAAGTATTTAGTCTAAAAAAAAAAAATTGTCTAGCGTTGGTTATTTAAAAACAGTACACAAATGAAACACAACCAATTGAAAATAAGAAAACATTTATTAAATGAGATAAATAATGATTATACAATGAATAAAGATCGATAAAAGGCTAATAAGGGTTATACATGAGGGAATAGGGTGTTTGCATAAATCGTCGTTCAGCCTCCTTAATCAAATCTGAAATACGAATCGACTTGAAAAATTCTAGATCGATGTAATCTGCGACACGTATGTCACCAGAAAATTCAATAATTTCATTTTGATCATTGTTTGATATGATAGTGTCCTTGAGTTTGGAAGCGAAATCGTCCAAGTTCATGTATATAAGTGCACGGTAAAAGTCTTTCGTTGAAGCACCGAGGGTGAATTCAAAATCATTCCAATCAACGTTTCCGAATAAAATACGAAAAACAAAATCACAGAACACATCTTTCACAAATTGGTGGAGAATAGAAATCTGGTCTTCTCCAAGTTCCAAACTTTGATGAGGGGGGTCATATACCGATAATAAATCGCCGTCATTATGCACTAGCAGGGTTATACTAGAAAGTACGTTATTTTCAGTAAAAATTAAATTGTTCCACTGATCTTCAGACAACACAAAACATGTGGAGACACCCTTGACTTTCTCTATGAAAACAGTCTTACCGCGAACGCGCACTTTTACGTGATCGTTAATTGAATTTTCGTACTCACCCTTGTCGTATGCTAAAGACCGACGGATCACGTCATCGCTGTCACATAATTCCATAAAGTCCTCTTTCGTGAGAGTGATACCATCTTTCGTAGGGTAATATTTTTGTCCATATAGAGCATATCTTCTCAAATGGCAATATACATCACTTCTAAAATTGCACACCTTTACGTACATCGCATTACCCACTTCATAATGATGCTGAGGCACATCGGATGGTGAAAAAGCACCGTCATCCTATAATAATAGATATAAAAAGGGGATATGAGTAAATCTCATCAAATGAAAAGCTCAGAAATAAAACATCATTATGAAATTGAAAAGTTTGAAAATTCGCTTACCTTCACATTTGTCTTTAACTTTTTCATCGGTGATGGTGAAACATCAGGACCGTTGCACATCTTACGGAACGTCAGGCTGACTCTTGCTTCCTTTACCTCGGGGGCGGCAGGAATCCCGTGTGCCCAGAATCGATTCGTTGGAGCTTTCATTGTTAGTAGGGAGTTGTCCTGAAGAGTGTACGCAACGGGGTCAAAACCTTTACGGGTGAACATCATCTTTCTTTCAGCTCCAAGTGATACCGTTGCTATCGGATAATCAGCCTCCAGGTCAGATTCATCGTCTCGATGATTCCCGATTCGACGAGTCCCGTCAGCATAGCGGTTGATGAGGACGAAATTGAATAGGCATCCCGTAGCTGTTTGTATAACGTCTCTCACCTCTTGGAGAACTGGCAACCAAGGCTTGGCTATCAATCTGAGACCACTAAAAGAATACGTAAGTCCGCTATCGCCATAAGCGGCATGCTGTCGTGGTATTGGGTGCTCTTTCCCACAGACGACGACTTTGGAAAGTTCTGGTGGCAAATACTCGACTTCTTTTTCTAATGTATCTAAGATTTTTTTCGGAGATTTCAGAATTTGAGCCTTGTAGTCCACGTTCAGATCCATCTTATCAACTACAGAACACGAGCAGAAATGATGAGAAGCACAGACTACGAACAAGGTTTCAAAGAAACGGGGTCGCACTGAGTGGAATCAAGGAACCCTCGCAATTGGACGAGTAAGGCCCCGCCCCTTTTAGTTTTACTTTGGATTTGAACTGCAATGAGCGTATAGTAATTATCGGGAAGAACCCCGTGAGAACGGAAATTAGTTGATAACCGCAGACAACATCCCTTGGTCAATATAACGTCTCGACAGTGACATAAACAGGGTCGACAGGTAATCTGGTTCAAAATCCGGCTAAAAAAGGAAGTCGGTCAAAAACGCGCGAAAACATTTCCGGTGGCGCCATCTAGTATCGGCATCAACGTGGGTCACGCGATCGACCATCTTGAGAAAATTTTTTGAAACTCATTTAAAAAAAAAGGTTCGTGGAATATAATTGAAAAACAGTAGATACGGTTCACAATATTCGCCCTTTTCACCAATTACTCCGTGGACAATCGTCGATCATAGGCACATCAAAATTAGGAGCGACGTTTTTTAATACACTTCCTTAAACGTTCTACGTTTTATTATTTTTATATACTTATTTCATAAGGCATTTGTCTAATAAGTCTGTTTGGTTCAGTGGTTAACACACTAGCCTGGAGAACGATATACGTTATCGGTTGTCATGGGTTCGAATCCCGATAAGACACTAAAATAGTTTTTTTCCAAATAAATAAGACCAACCGCCATTTTGAAAATAAATACGGTCGACAGGTAGTCTGGTTCGAGAGGTGCGAAATCCGGCTAAAAAAGGAAGTCGGTCAAAAACGCGCGAAAAATAGAAAACATTTCCGGTGGCGCCATCTAGCGGCGGAAATCGGCGTAAATCTCAGTAAAGCGCCGCGTACACTACTCACAAGTGTCCTTCATGCCGCTATTCTAGCCAAGGTGCTAGGCGGGACGACACGAATAGTTTTATAATAACCATATTACATGTAGTTCATATTTTATATATATTCATTTTTTTTTCAATATAAATATAACCAGCCAGATCGAGTCCATGGTCTGTGTAGATGGGCAGAACGGCGAACGGAAGTGAAAGGGCGTCGTTTCTGGGCAGCATGGGGCGTAGTGCAGGGGCGTGCCAGGCTGAAGACAAGAGCATTTATCGCTGGCAATCGCTTTAAAGCAAAGGTCCATGACCGGTGACAAATAATATAAGCTCGCGTCACCAGCCCCTGCTCCTAGTATCTACTTTCTTTATTACTTCATGAGTCGATCTTCCTGACGCCTCCGGCATATACCAATGCAACTGCCAATTTGCTATCATGTCCCTCCAGAGGAGTGATTAGGCGTAAGAAGCTGGATGTAAGAGTTCGTCGTAAAAGATTCCGGTATTGCTCGCTTCTTTGGCCGTCGCATCCGCTAGTTCGTGTCCTCACTGGCCGTTGTGCGCTTTTTTGGCTTTTACCCAGTGGTAGCGTATCAATGGACGAGATACAAGTATACTCCTGATCCTTCTGGCCATTACGTTTTCAGACAGCGGGTTTGGAATGGCCTGGATACTCAAATGGCTATCTGATCTTATTACAGTCTACGTCGTTTTCGTAGCTGCATCCAGAGCTGCTGCAAATGTAGCGAGCATCTCAGCTTGATATACTGAATTATTTTCTTTTAGTTTAGCAGCCCATTTATCCGCGATCTCCGTTCCCACGGTTTTTATACAGGCAGCTCCTGCACCTGATTCCAGTTTAGAGCCATCCGTTTAGTATACGACGGATTTCTCCTCAGGTGTATCATCCTCCGAAGAGTCTAGATGTACTTGATTGACCTGCAGAGATTCTGCAGGATGCGAGGTCCAGCCTATAGTTTTCTGCTCGTAGGCATCTGGGACTACTACTTTTACTAAATAAGACATGCACCTCGTGCATATTCCTCTGCAGAACCTCTAACGAATTGGTACATGTTGGAATGTGTGTGTATGTATAGTGAACCTTCCGCGAAGTTTGTTTCCGTGTAATGCTTTTACGTGTAGTGCTGCCATCTGCAATCAATTTTTTTTTGCTGTCAACTCACAGAGCGTGAAGTGTAATGAATGAATAATTATACCGTTGTAGGCCTGTTGCTGGCGTCTGGGACAAATGTTCCCTCTAGCAATGGGTATGGGTTGTTAGGCTTTAGAAGACGTGTGACTCTGGGCCAGCATGGCCCAGCCGAAAGGTGAACCGCTTATATCTCGCAAGGGACAGAGTGGAGGGCCATGTTTGGTGTTGGTGGTTGGTGCCAGGAGTGCTTTCTTGAGGGATAATGGCGGAAGCCCCAGGATCACCTGAAGAGCATTCGTAGGTGTAGTTCTGTTGAGATATAGATGGCAGCACTGAAAAATCATACACAACACTAGATACGCACTCAGACTGTCAGGTACACACAATTACACTTCCGGCACAACTCACTAGGTAGAAAATTGCCTATGGCGATAGACCTGAGTTGTGCTCGGTTAAAAAAAAAAAAAAAAGGTGTAGTTCTGTACGCACCAGAGATATATAGAAGAAAGGGTTGCTAGACGACGGCGTATAGACGAGTATCTGAGGTTATCGAACGCTCCTTCTATATCCAGGGATATGATGGCTACGTCATTACCTTGATCTCTTTGCGTCTTGACCTCTTCCATCATGTCTGCAAGCGCCATTTTCGCTGAACGACCTTGCTGGAATCCATACTGGTTGGCATGCCAGAATCCTTGCCTCTGCATTGTACCAAAAATGTTTCCAGTACCTTCCCGAAGCCAGAGAGTAAAGAGATAGGGCGGTAAGCTTTTGGGTCACCTAGACGTCTTCCTTTCTTCAATAAAAGGAGTAGCTTACCTTCTTTGAAATGATTTGGAAAACATCCCAGTTCCAGTAAATGTAAAAGATCTGGAAATGCTTTATTTATCGCCTTGACCATCCTGTTGTTCACCCGGTCTAGACCCGGGGCTTTCTGCATATTAATCTGGTCAACGATTCTTTTTATCTCTTGCTTAGATATTGCTCTCATATTCAAATCCGGGTCGAGGTACAGACTGGAGCTCATACAAGGAAGATCATAGTCATCGGAGTAAAAGTCATTAATGTGAGACGTCGATAGTGAGACGCAAAGGAACACACTGATGACAGACGCCTTTAGAAAACAAAGAATAAGCATTGCTTTGGTAGCAGCAATGTTGAAGTGGCCATAGAAAAATGCGTCAGATTTTATACTAAGCCTAATCGATCAGAAAAATGTCGAAAACTATTGTAGGTTTGATATGAATTATCACAATTTAGTGCATAGATGATTCAGAATATGAATCAGAAATCGACACACACACACGATTATATCTCTAAATTACTATATAAATCACTTGCGATCGCGCAAAGTTCACTTAAAGCCATTTCGCCGATTCACACTATGGCCGCTGTTGGAGTCCAGCTTCCCATCGTCGGGATAATGGCAATATCTTGGGAACTGCTCCTGCTGTAATTTTGAGACTAGTCTCTTCGGAGACCTCACGATGTAGGCAAAAACGGGAACTAGTGAGCAGCTAAAACCAACAGGAAAATGCCTCCTTTTGCAAGTTGAAGCGGAGCTCCGTAAAAAAAAGCGCCTGAATAGTTCTGCAGCCATTTTTGATCCTCCCTTCGATATGACTGCGGGAACAAACCTTACGTCACCCCCCCCCCGAGAGTTTTTGTACTGCAGCAAGATCATCAATTTCTCCTGGGATCATGGCCCCCACAAGGGGTGGGGCTGACAGGTGACAGGGCTACTACTACTACTAAACCAGACATGCACCTCGTCCGTATTCCTCTGCGGAACCTCTAACGAATTGGTACATGTTGGAATGTGTGTGTATGTATAGTGAACCTTCCGTGAAGTTTGTTTCTGTGTAATGCTTGCTATATGTGTAAGGCTGCCATCTCCAATCAATTTTTTAAACTATGAGTTTTTTCCTCAACTGTCAGCCCCCTAACCTTGGTGTGGGAGGGGGCATGGAGCTGATAGGACCCCACCCTTGGGACAATTAAAAAAATATTTGTTTTTTTGTTCTTCATGCTACAAATTCATTAGAGACGCCCAAATTCTGAAGGTCCCGTGCTTCTCTCAGATGGTACACACGCCTTTTTTTATGTCTTCTAGAGAAACCCAAGTTTTCTGTGCATTTAATTAGGTAGGCATAGAAAAATCTTGTGTGCATTTTTAGGGCGGTAAACAAACCTCCTACGCATTTATAAGAAACACAACATTTCATTCACATGGAATACTTGAAGCATGAACGTTGAGAACCACAATTCTAACAGATAGGGCATGTCCATTTCACTGAAGGTATCGAGAAAATTATTGAAAGAGGGAAAAACACACAACGTTGGCGAACTTTTGAATCAATCAAACGGTAATCACATTAAAATTTCTTTTATTAATGTTCAGTGATAAAAAAAATGCAAACCAACAACGATAAAATACATACAACAAAACATGCGCAAGCATGCGTCACATCCATAAAACACGAAACTAAATAATAAAAACAATATACATTTCAATTGAGCAAAGAAATACGTACATCATATCTTATCCCCATCTTTGCTCACTTCAGCAGAGTACCTACTACAGTTCTTTATTACAGCACACATTTAGGCCTACACAAGACAATGTCAGTAGATTATTGCTTTACTGGTTGGATCTGGATCCTAAGTGGGTAGCAAGGACGTATGACAAGGTGATCTACTACCTGTACTTTGTCTCTGTGGTCCAACGAGCGCAATGTATAGTTCCTCAGCAGCGTAGCGAGTACAACTTTCTCTTCCATAACTGCGAACCTTTGCCCTTAAAAGTGCACGTAAATGAAAGGAAAAATGTGGAGATTATTCATTAAAACAACACGGAAAAAAATTTACAGGCGAGTTTCTCACCTCCTAATAAATCACGGAAAATTCTTCGTTAACAATCCATTAACGGAGAATTCCCCGAATTGGCCCCTCCAAAAGTTTTTTATGCAGTCGCTCCCCAAACTTATAAATTTTCCGACTTACGAACACGAATCTTGAAGGGGAAAAAATTGTTCAGAAAAGGGAACTCACGTTATTACTCATTTTTTGATTATTTCAGGAACGCGTTGACAGTTGAGATCATAATCAATCGAGCCTGGAAGTCTAGGCACTAAAAGTAGCCAAAATAGGTACTAAAAAAAGGCATTTATAACTTATGGAAGGAAAGAAAAATAACTAAAAACTCAGGTATTAAGAGGGTCCAAAAACTAGCTGAAAAATTGGTTGCACTTAATCTACTGTTTTAATTACAGTTTATAATAACTGCATAATTATGTAGGTTAAATTTATTTCAAACCCAAACTAAAATATTTGAGGTCCCAGAAGGTTAATTCCAGGACCACCATTACCAGACGCGGAGCCCGAAGAGAAAATGATCTGTGGGCTCCTTCGAATTGCGAATAATTTCCGTTTATTTGATGCATTATTTGGAATAATCACTATCGTTTCTATAGTTGAAACATAGCTACCTTGTTCTATTGTTGCAAAAAAACACAAACTTTTTTTTATATCCCCACATATGTAGGACTCTTCCAAGCGCGGTGCCCTGTGTGACGCATCTGTCGCACACTCTTGAAGGCGAATCTGGTCAATTTAATCGAATACCAAAAAATATGTATGTAAAATAAATCGCCATGGTTGTTTGCAACGCATTTATGCGTGCCCCAGGCCCTGTACAAGTGAGAATCCGAATTATTTCGTTGCCTTCATTTGACCGCTCCTGAAAAATTATTTGGTGGGGGCACCAAAACGCGCACTTGCAGTGTGTGAGAGAATCCATCCTCGCTTCTGGTGCTACGGCCCTACGCCATCCTATACTCCATCCATGCCTCCTACACAACTTATACTTAATATCTCGGAGATATTGCCTAGGAGTTGCCTGTTTTCATCAACATCTTCGTTGTCAAGGTATGGCTCAAAAAAGAGTGACAGTGCGTGGTATATTGTGAATTTTTATCATAAGAAAAATTTAAAAACTTATGTGTCTAAACAAAAGTCCAGGCTGCCGCCCATTACAACCAGCCGCCCGGAGGCACTGCACATAATGTACCCTTGCTTAAGCCGTTCCTGATAAAAACAATATGCCCCCCACTCCAGAGCTCTGTCTTCGCCTACTATGACTTGGGCGAGTCACGACGTCAACAAACAAAAAAAATGGATTAATAGGGGGTATGGTCCCCTCTTACAGATATACAGGTCTCGCAGCGTGATTTCATACTTGAAATAAGGCAGTTTATCATTTCCTGTGGCAATTGGTCCCACTCGTTCAGCAACGCTGTTTTCATTCTCTGGATGGTTCCCGGAGGGGGGTTGCGAGTTGCAAACAAACCTCTCTCATGAAGTCTTTTGGAAACAGTCGCCCTTGATACACGGGTTCCTGTGGCTGCATACAAGTCACGAGAGAGCTGAGAAGCTTTAGCACTCCTGTTACGCCTCGCTATAATCGACAAATGGTGATTTTCTCTAGCCGTCGTGGATCTTGGACGACCTTGCCCAGGCTTTCTCTCGATGGATCCAGTATCCTGGAACTGTTTCCATAAGTTGCACACGACGCTGGGCGTTAAATTGAACTCTCTACAAATCTGGACTTGAGATTGGCCTGCTTCTAGCCTCCCCACAATTCGCCACCTCATTCCATCATCTAAACGTTGGTGGTTACTCATTTTTGCTGTTACAATTTGAAATTAACCGATTGCTGCAAAATAACATCAAGAAACTCGCCGAGGTGTGCTAGCGAACGAAATGCGTCTTAACTTACACGCACTTATAAAGCCTGTTTCTCTACTGGTTCCGCCTACACACACACGTGTACGCTTACGTATTTGACGTACAAGATTTGCATTTTTGTCTAGAAGCAGTAGTTTTACATTCAGTTCAGTTCTTTTCATGAAATTCAATAAAATATGCAAATTCTCTTAATTTATTTCACCAGTGTATAATATAATATATAATATAATATAAAGCATGTGGAGAAGCAAAAAATTATGATTTTCCCCTTTTCTAGCATAGGCTGCATTCATCCGAAATACCACGTCTAACACCTATTGCCCCCACAAGGGTGGGTCTGACAGGGCTCCAGTCGGGCCGATTCTTAACTTTTTCTTGTTATTTCAGCAATAAATTTACTACTTTGGGGACCGTGAAGCATTTGACAAGGAGGTCCGCCAAAGGTCCATGCCTGGCACCGTTCGGTCAAAGTAAAGTTAACTCATGACAACACTGTCTCTGAGATAACTTTATTCGCGTTTAAATGGAGCTGGAGGGGGAGGGAGGGGAGGGGGAGGAGAACTTTCTCTCATGAAAATTAACATCTTGCCACCCTACCTTGGCGCGAATTTCAACAAACTTTTACGACGAAAGCCGAATCTTCTCGAACAATCACGTTAACTCCCGTTTTTTTCGTATCACCCACAAGCTTCTGCTCATATCACAAACGTCGCCAGACTCGCCAAGTTCATCGCCAATTTCACTTACAAATTTATTTTCAGAAATTTAAATTGATTAAATCAAAGCGATTAAAAGAGTTATCTATACAGAAATTTCTTAAAAATACGGTTTTTTTTGAGGGCGGAACAATTTTAAATGAATCGTTGGAGTACTACTCACCGATACAATTTCTTGGTCCAGCAGAGAAAGGCACGTACGCGAACGGATCCCTCTCCGAGCAGTTTTCAGGTAAGAATCGATCAGGATCGAAGACCTCTGGATTGGGAAAGACATCCGGATCTCTGTGCAACATGTAAATGAAGACACCAACTGCTACTCCTTTCGGAATTATTTTACCCTCTGTGTGAGTGAAGAAAATCATATTGATAATTTAAATGTAATCAGTTATGCAGATCATTAAATTCTTCTATGACGTTATGATCCTAATCAGAAATAGAGCTAGAATATAGAAAGATTTGCATCTAGTAGCATTCTACACTGAAGAGCCAAAAAAACTGGTCCACCTGCCTAATATCGTGTAGGGCCCCCGCGAGCACGCAGAAGTGCCGCAACATGACGTGGCATGGACTCGACTAATGTCTGAAGTAGTGCTGGAGGTAATTGACACCATGAATCCTGCAGGGCTGTCCATAAATCCGTAGGAGTAAGAGGGGGTGGAGATCTCTTCTGAACAGCACGTTGCAAGGCATCCCAGATATGTTCAATAATGTTCATGTCTGGGGATTTAGGGGGCCAGCGGAAGTGTCTAAAGTCAGAAGAGTGTTTCTGGAGCCACTTTGTAGCAATTCTGGACGTGTAGGGTGTCGCATTGTCCTGCTGAAATTGTCCAAGTCCGTAGGAATGCACAATGGACATCAATGGGTGCAGGTGATCAGACAGGATGCTTACGTACCTGTCACATGTCAGAGTCGTATCAGGGGTCCCATATCACGCCAACTGCACACGCCCCATACCATCACAGAGCCTCCACCAGCTTGAATAGTCCCCTGTTGACGTGTAGGGTCCATGAGGTTGTCTCTATACCCGTACACGTCCATCAGCTCGAAGCAACTGGAACCGAGACTCGTCAGACCAGGCAACGTGTTTCCAGTCATCAACCGTCCAATGTCGGTGTTGTCGGGCCCAGGCGAGGCGTAAAGCTTTGTGTCGTGCAGTCATCAAGGGTAAACGAGTGGGCCTTCGGCTCCGAAAGCCCATATCGATGATGTTTCGTTCAATGGTTCGCACGCTGACACTTGTTGATGACCCAGCATTGAAATCTGTAGCAATTTGCGGAAGGGTTTCACGTCTGTCACGTTTAATGATTCTCGTCAGTCCCGTTCTTGCATGATCTTTTTCCGGCCGCAGCGATGTCGTAGATTTAATTTTTTACCGGATTCCCGATATTCACGGTACACTCGTGAAATGGTCGTACGTGAAAATCAAAATTTCAACACTACCTCGGAGATGCCATGTCCCATCTCTCGCGCACCTGACTATAACACCACGTTCAAACTCACTTAAATCTCGATAAGCTGCCATTGTCGCAGCAGTAACCGATCTAACAACTATGCCAGACACTTGTTGTGTTATATAGGCGTTGCCGACCGCAGCGCCGTACTCTAATTGGTTCCATATCTCTTTATTTGCATAAGCATGCCTGTACTAGTTTTTTTGGCTCTTCAGTTTATTAGCACCAGCCGTCTAGGAAGCACACCCATGCGCAAAAGAATTTTGCATATTATGCTGCGATACATTGTTCTGATCCCTAGTAGCTGCAAGGGATTCCATGCATTGTAGCCTTGTGGTGGCTGCGAAAAATTGTGTGACAGTCATTCCCCCTTAGCATCGATGAGTTACTATGGGACAGAATAAGTATGGATGGGGAAAAAACAAACTGATGTTAACGCATCGATGACTTACAGGCTTGACCACCACCTCCTAGATATAGAAGGCCTCCGCACGCTGACGTCAGCAAGTAGTCCACCCTCACACAGAAAATTAAGGGGGGGGGAATTCCGCTGCAAGTGCCAGTATCATCGTTTTGTGGAAAAGAAACGATTAGGCTCAGAATTGGCGATTTCTATGCCCCACATCCAATTACCATGCTGTATTTGTGAGCAGACCAGGACGATTCCACGCCAAAATAAAAAGGAAACAAAATAGGATGCTGTGGTTCAAAATGTGGCAAACTTGCTAGGTAGTTTTAATGACGTTGCAGATGAACTTGGCAACCCTGGCGGAGGCCTTCTATCTCTAGGAGGTGTTGGCTTGACGCCAGTATGTAATTTCTCCATCTATATGGAGTATATATATATGCATTCCGTACCTTTCGAGATATACCGTGAAAATATTTCGTTACGAAAGCGGACCGCGAGCCTGGTGCCCAGACCAGAGAAGAGGTATTAAAACCAGAGGGATATCATTGGATTTGCTTAAAAAAACATCTACCCGCAGATATCAAAATCACTGATATACACTGCTCAAAACAATTAGGGGAGCACATGGTTTTAACAAAATTACGCAAAGATGTATACCGATAAGTAACATAAAATGAATCATCCATAATTTAAAGCCTAGCAGGAAACGGAAGAAGAAAACTTCATATGCAAATCAAAGCTCATGACGTCAAAAACCAGAAAAAGGAGATAAGGGCAGAAATCGGGATGTTGCAGAAACGTCTGTTTTACTGCCGTAACTGTGAAATTCGATTGCGCAGTATTTTTTTTTGAGACAAGGTGATTTGAGGATGTCTCAACAACGTGATTTACCGGAATCCATGGCATGGCGTGTTATAGGCAGACTGGAATCCGGGCAAACACAACGTAGTGTCACGGACGCTGTTGGAGTCGCTAGAAGTGTTGTTGCAAGGCTGTGGAATCGATTCCAAGAAACAGGAAATGTTAGACGTCGACCAGGGCAAGGTCGGCCACGCGCCACTACAGCAACCGATGACCGGTATATACGGTTAACAGCCCGTCGAAACAGAACAGAGAATGCTACGCAGCTGCAAAGACGGTTGCTCTTGGCAACAGGACGAAGGGTGTCCAGCCAAACAGTACGTAATCGGCTTCATGAGGGAGGGCTCTATGCACGTAGGCCAATGGTCTGCATTCCGTTGACCCCACGCCACCGTGCGGCCCGAAGAAGATGGGCTGCTGAACATCGAGGTTGGGAGCAACACGATTGGAGCCAAGTGCTGTTTACAGAGAGTTCCGATTCAGTCTGGAGTGTGACACCCGACGTGTTCTGGTATGGAGGGACAGGGGCACTCGAAATAACCCCGCATTCGTTCGTGAAAGGTCACAATACAGACGAGCTGGTTGGATGGTATGGGGTGGAATCAGCATAGGCGGACGTACGGACCTGCATATCATTCGGAATGACACTTTGACGGCCCGAAGGTATGCAGACGAGATACTGCGACCTCATGTCATCCCTTACGCTGGAGCCATTGGAGATTCCTTTGTTTTCTAGGATGATAATGCCCGACCGCATAGAGCTCGTCTGGTGGAGAACATGCTTGAAGCTGAAACAATACAGCGTATGGAATGGCCAGCGTGCTCTCCTGACCTGAATCCAATCGAGCATGTCCCAAACATGCTCGGACGACGCATTGCTGCGCGACCAAGACCGCCTGTTACTGTCCGAGACTTGCAGATTGCACTTCTTGAGGAGTGGAACAGTATTCCCCAAAGTCTGACCGATAACCTCATCGCATCCATGGCAAACAGGTGTGCAGCAGTCTTAGCTGTTCGAGGAGACCACACGCCCTATTAAAACTCATGCATCATGTCTAAACAGTACTTTTTTTTATCGTTTACATGTAACCAAATTGTTGCCCTAAATCATCTTTTCATGTTTTTTCCAAATTTTTTTTACGTCTTTTTTCTGTATTGCGCATTGATACGCGTGTACTATCCATTGTATGCCAATACGTGGCTGTCTCGCACGGGTTTCTTCGCTTTTTTGCTTGCTCCCCTAATTGTTTTGAGCAGTGTATATACTATGTATTATTATTTCTATATAATTATTTCGTTTTCGAAAAGTTTCGCAACTTTTTTGCGGATGCACCCAGTATCGTCAAATGTATTAAAAGACGTATTCGTCTAAAAATAACACGTTGGATGAAATTTTATATTATAGAAGTTAACTATTATATATAAGGCAGAGAATATAACGTGAATATTTCTACGCACACACTTCATTTATTTGAAAGGTCCCTCCCCACACTTTTTCTAGTTTTGCAAATTCTTTGAACATCGTCAAAATCAATGCCACCAAACGCATCTGCTTGTACTTTTAGTTGAGATGACACATCAGGCTCTTTATTGTTCTGCAAATTTTTGTTTCAGTGCTTGACATAATTCTTGCATAGCCATAATTGAACTTGCATAGCCACAATATTATCTACAGGTACCTTATTTTTGGTTAATCACCATCATTGGGTACCTTTTCCATCTGATACATTTTCGTGTTCGTTTGAAATCTAAATCTGGTAACATTTCTTTTGCTTGTACAGTGGATCAAACTATACACAGTCGATCTTATTATCCATAAAGACCTGCATGTTCTATACATAAGTTCGTTCTGTTAAAACTTGACTAATTCGGTGCCTTCTCAACGCATAGGATCACCCGGGAAAACCCTCGAGGCTTTAGGTGCAGAGACAAGATCCTCATGACCATTAGATCTGGGTACAATTTTCGATAGAATGAGTTACAAATTAAACAAATTAAACGGTAGGTACTTTTAGCTGGGGGGGGGGGGGGACCTCGGAAAAATCACTTTGCCTTTTACAGGCCTCCCAGGATTGACCTTTCGAGGGGTTACAAGGAATCTTTCCAGAGGAATTTTGAGTAATTTACCGTCAAATAAACAGAAATTGATTTAATAACACACAAATGTATTTTCTTTCGATATTTTAATTTTTTGTACAAAAATATTTTGAATTTTTCAATAATCTTTTGCAGGAGAGGGGGAAGGAGCTCATGAGAGAGTCCTTACCTGCGTAAGCCTCTGGAGCCTATGATGTTGATAAAAATACTCTGTGCTTACTTTATGAAATTTTTGCGACATCTTTCAAAAACTCAGCTTAAAATGAACTCTTGTTTGCAATATTATTAGTTTTTCTGGATTTGAGATTTAAATATTGTTGCTGCGGCCAATAGCATATGCCTCTCATCTTGTGTTAAAGAGGAATTGAAAGATACTTTAATTTCTAATATGATGTTATGATGATTTTCTACTGAATAGTTGATGCGGGGAAAAAAATTTACATTAAGAAAAAAATACAATTCGATAACTTTTTGTGGTGGCCCTTTTTTCTTGATGCCCTAAGCACGTGCTTATTTTGCTTGATGGTTAACCCAGCCCTGCCCCCTTGTTACCTCACCTTTAACAGCGAAGCACCTTAAGCCACTTTTTAAATTTTAGGAAAAACCCCAATTGTGCCTTAGCACTCTGAACTACACTCTCACATGGTCCATGTGCTAGTCAGTTCACTCTTTCGCAAGGAAATTGAGAGCGTTAACTTTCGGTTCAGATTTTCTTTGTTTTGGCAAACAACTAATCTGGTTAGTTGGATAAAGCGCTTTTGCCCCTATCACAAGTTTAAAAAAACAGAAAAAAAAGTGTTTTAACTAATTCGAACTAGAAATATCTGGATTTCGGCGGAGCGATTCATAATGTGTAAATGCTTTCTGATACCAGAGATATTGTGAACAACAAGGCATATGTTATTGTATCACGACTTTATGTCATGAGAATGCTTTCATATATTGGCGTCAATGTTGCTTATGAATCCCAGCAAGTTATATCTGATATAAATAAAATGAGTGCGTTGAGAGATTTTCTAGCGATGGAAAGGATGTAGGAAAATAATTAACTTCAAATTGAATACTTTAACGGGGGAATTGCGATCATTACAAGGCTCATGGAGTGCAATCGTAAATTATTCTTGAAGTTGGTCCCAAGATGATCACGACTCGCTCCTGGAGCAGTATTTCCCATCTCCAGGTGCGCCTATTGCTCTAGTACGGGTTCGTGCGAAAGTAACGGCTATTTGGTGCATTGAGTTATGGTGTAGATATTTTAGCATAAATAGAAGTTTTTGGATTGAGAGGGAAAATATGATGAAATATTTTGATAAAAACATGATGTCCTGTCAAGACCACATAGACTGCAGAGCAAATTCACGGATGGGCCAGGAACGAAAGTTTAACAGAGAAGGGGGAAGGGGCTCTAATTATTGTGAAAATTTTTAATAAGCACTTAAAAGATTTTTAATACTCAAAATTAGGCTCATAGGATTCCAGAAATACTTGGGCTCTTTGTCCTCGAAATCGTCAAGACGGCCCTGTATAAAGCAAGAGTCTTTGCTGAGACTGCATTAAATGTGCCCAAAGAACTATACCCGTAGGCATAGGCGGAGATAGACTTGTAAGTCTAGGAGGCATGATGATGATGATGATGTCAATTGATACACAACATATACATTAGATTTGCCCACTCCCTTTTTGACGCTGGGGGTTGGCATTGCCCCCCCCCCCCGCCTCCCCGTATCTCCGCTCATGCCCGTAGGACTCACAGATTTTAGGAAAGAGGAGAAAGATTATGCGTGATGTGAATCCGGGAAAGGTCCGGGGCTTCAGGTGCTCAAGGGTTTCTTTGACAATGAGATCTGTTACAATGTTTTTTAGAAAGGAGGCCTAATATGCAAGTTAGTAGGATAGTACTTTTAACCAGTTAGAGGTGCCCAGTACATTGCTTTGCCAGAGCGCCCATGATGCTATTGTGACGGCCTTGTTCTAGACCATAGTCTCCCAAACTTTTCGTTCCATCGCCCCCTTCATCAGAAATTTTTTCCTCTCATCACCCCCCAACTCACGTAAAGCCATAGGATCCTATGTCAAATCAGTAGGTTCTATCGCCCCCTTGGACGATTGCATCGCCCACCAGGGGGCGATATTGTCCACTTTGGGAAACACTGTTCTAGACGAAGGTTTCTCAGAACATCATTTTCACCGACGAAGTTGTAAAGACGACCTCGGATCAGTTTAGGATCACTGTTGCGTAACAGTGACACGAACATATTAAAAATTATATGAAACATACATACATAAACAAATAAGCATTCTGAAGCGTTGTGTACCGCAATATACGTAAGTTTTTAATAAATTTCTTGGGATTCAAAAATATATGATTAACGAGACATAATTAAACTTAAGCAAACTGGGCCAATATTCAATTTGCGGTGGAGCAGTACTTAAATTCTATTAATAAAAAGCATGGCTCACAACAGTTATAGAATAGATTTTCGGAATGCGAAATATATGAAACGAACACACACACTCGCGCAAACAATACTCACCAAAGTACTGCTCATCACCATCCTCCCTTGCGGCCGGAGTCAGGCCAATAGGCACTAAATACTACATTTTCAACATTTTAAAGGGGGGTCCCCTTGGTCAAGAATTCATCCATTCCAGGGAACACCTTAAAACGCGAACCTACATGCAAAACGGCCGCAAAAGAAGTGAGTGTAATTTTTACGTTAAAAGAAAAAGCTCTAATTTGATTGGTTAATTGAAGCGTGGGAATGGAATGATATTTAAATTTATATTATGATGTCTGGGTGCTAATCCAGTACAAACTAAGCTAAGGGCGATAATGTAAGATGTAATAAATGAGTGTAAAAAAACAACAACTATATGTTTCTTTCTGATTAAAATGAGAATAATCCTCTCTATGCAATTTCAGAAGTTTAAATATATATATTGTGATGGGGAAAATATGGCGATCAGGACAACCCTACGCTGTTGGATAGAGTTCAGTTACAACGCAAAATTATTCTTCGGTGAACGTGGCGGATGCAAAAAAAAACAAAAAAAACCTACGTTTATGCGGTCTTAATAGAATAACCTGCATGAAACTAACCGAATTCGAGGTCTTCCGTCAACTGCCGCCCGATGGCTGGAACAGATGGGTACAGCCTCTGCGCTTCCTGAAAGAATTACACAACATCAATAGAATCAACTTCAAACAATTGTAGGTGCTACCTGATAGAGGAAATTCAACAACACCCTATTCTGACCTTTACATCGAAATTTGGCACGCGTCGGGTGGGTGATATATAAGTGATCACCCCTGCGAGCATTGATAGGATGAACGTTCCAATGCGATGTCGGGTATTGCTGCCCCCTATAGCGTCGTTAACGAGACCGTAGTGTTTACATTGCATGTCTTTGTTTTGCGTAAAGGGATGAATATAAATTCAAGCCCGATTTCGTACCACTGATTCTGTTTAGGGAAGGGTCTGGGGGAGCGTGTTGGCTGAGAGCATAGATATAACCAATTTATTTAAACGTTAATCTTATGTGAAGGAAAAAAGTCTCATCTTGTAAATAAAAACTACCTTTGGTAACTATCCGAAAAGATTGTGGTGCGGTGCGAAGGCTGTAGCAGCACCTCTTAGAGATAGAAGGCCACCGCACGAGTTGCCAAGTTCATATGTAACGTCATCAAGACTACCTAGCCAGTTTGTCACATTTTGAACCACAGCATCCTATTTCGTTTCTTCTTATTTTGGCGTAGAATCTTCCTCGTTGGCTTACAAATACCGCATGGTGATTGGATGTGGGGCATAGAAATCGCCAATTCTGAGCCCGATCATTTATTTTCCTCACAATGATGATACTGGTATGAGCAGGGAATTTTTTCCTCTGAATATTCTGAGGGAAAATGGACTACTTGTTGACGTCACGAACATCGTGCGGAGGCCTTCTATCTTTAAGAGGTGCTGGCTGTAGCCCGTCACCTAAGTATCGGCGTACATCCGTAATCCGCACCAGAAGAAATTTGCTATTGGTGCTCATCCGAACCGTACTGCTACCGTTAGCAAACTGTACGACGCACAGTGGGGTATTTGATCCGAAAACAAGGCAAAAGTTATTTTTTCATTTTCAGTGCGCTATTTTGTGCTGAAATATCGATTAATTTATCGTTAAAATACTAAAAAAATAGTTTTTCAGGATGAATTATATAGAATATGAGCAAAAAAGTGGCAGTATATTTTGATATAAATTATATAATTTCCTAAATTACGAGGGAAATTTTTGATTAAAGGAGAAGCGCCCTAGTGCCACAGTGATGACATGCTCATCTTCGCTACTATACGAAAGTTTTTAACAACTGGCTGTTGCGAAGATATATTTTGGAAAGAGAGAAAATTCAACTGCCCCTGCGGGGAATCGAACCCACATCCTTTCACTTTCCGGGTGAACGCACTAGACTACAGAGGCACCGAAGGTTTTTAACAACAGCCAGTTGTTAAAAACCTTCGTATGGTAGCGGAGAGTGACGTCTACCTTGCATAAGTCGCTATCTGGTGGCAGCGTCAGCAGTTGTGAACTTGGCCTGAGTCTGGTCCGGCCGTCCATGTACGGTCCCTTTCAGTATACATGACCTCCAAGGAAAGATTGAGAGATTCGGTGCCTCTGTGGTCTAGTGCGTTCACCCGGAAAGTGAAAGGACGTGGGTTCGATTCCCTGCAGGGGCAGTTGAATTTTCTCCCTTTCCAAAATATATCTTCGCTACAGCCAGTTGTTAAAAACCTTCGTTAAACTATGTCTCTATCTATACAGAAACCCGACTTTCTTCACAAAGACCCGACATTGGCTTGAAGAGGTCCGAGATACAGCTGGCGCGAATGCGTCTTTTGATCGTGCAGGAAATCGTACCCAGCTCTACACTCTGTGTTAACAATGTGCTGTTATAATATCGATTGAAATTCGGGAAACATAGTAGGAACGGAGTCGATCCTTTAGATTGTGATTCCCAACGTGGGCGTTAACACCCCCTGGGGGGCGATGGAATGTTCCGGGGGAGAAGCTACGGGTATAACATAGGATCCTATGGGTTAGATTGAGTTGGGGGCGATGGGAGAAAAAAAAAAATTCTGAAGAAGGGGGCGATGTGGGACACAAAACAGGTTGGGGGAACTATGCTGTAGATCCATCGCTACCGCCCGCTCAGCGTAGAATTAACCCCCCCTCCCCACCTAAGTTCTAGTTAGGGCCATGGTTTGGATTCTCATCAGTTTTAATATCAGATTCCATCTGGTACGGATATGTAGGTCGACACGTTTGTGTTGTGACATGCTACTACAGCTGCCGCAACACCCTGTCTTCTGATAGAACCAGAGGCAGTTTTGTCAGCACATTCCACAGACACGTCTCTCAATAAAAACTGGAAACACAATTAGAAACCTAATGTGAATCTTCTCCCTTGCCGCAAAAGACGAACAGTGGAATCTCGTTAATGACACGGGTGGGGGGTTCAGCAGTGCATTAAAACGCTCATCTAATCAATGCCACCCGGGGTAGGTAGATCCATAGCACAATTGTCTCTTACCTACATGTACATTGGAGTAAACTTTCTCTGTCAGGTATACAATGAACATGATCAAAAACGAAGTCTTAGGATTACGAAAACTATCTGCATATTTATCACAGTTACGATTTATTTTGAGATTGGAAAAAAAATCTTTTCTTCGTTACCTTCAGGACCCTATCCAGATACTTCATATCCTTCAGATCATCGTACGTCACTTCTCTTTCTTTGTCTCCTCCGAATATCATGTCCAGTTCTTCTCGGACTTGTCTCTGGACTTCTGGATACAATCCGATCAAATAAGATGCCCACGTCATTCCCATAGCTGTTGTGTCATGTCCCTGCAACGGAAGAATTTTTGTGAGAAACTAAAGATGGCGCCTGGATGAGAAAACGTACACACTGTGTCTAGTGAAGATGTGATGCATAAACTCTGAAGAACCAGAATGTTTCTTCGGGGGGTAGACGTAAAGCTTCTAAAGAACCCCGCACCCCTATAAGGATGGCAAAATAAATGCAAGTACGCCATGACCCCGTATTTCACGGAACTCACTCGTATCTTTGGACGTGTCGACATTTTTTGTAAAAAATGTTAAGGGGTGGTGATATACATACCTCAAATGTGAACGTGTCTACTTCTTCTCTTATGTCATCTTCAGAAATACTGTTATTCTTCAGATGCTCTTCCAACAGGAAGTCCAAGAACGCCCTCTTCTTGCGGGCATTGTACAGGAATTCCTCCTCTCGTGTGCTGCCCGACTGCTGCTGCTGTTCCTCGAATGCCCCGCTTCTGAGCATTTCCCGTTTGCGTTCTGCTATTGCCTGCAACGAAATCCAATTACGTTACAAGTCAGGATCGGAACTCTACTTTTGAAATTAGAACTGTTTTCCTGGTTTTACTCGGTGTTTGTAACCAAGAATTGTTGGAAGAACCGAGAACCCACGTATTGCGAAGGGGCTCAACTAGAGAAGAGCATTCATCCATTCAAACCGAGTACAACTCCGGTCCATCGCCATACACAATTACCTAACCTAGTACCGATTGAGTTGTGCCAGAAGTATGTGTGTGTGTCTAGGTACCTAACAGTCTGAGTGTGTATGTAGTGTCGTGTTTTTGAATTTCCCGTGCTACCATCTATATTAGTGAAGTGTAACGATTGAATATTAGTACCGTTGTGTAAGCATGTTGCTCTTTGTAGCGAGACTTTTTAACGGGGAGATCGACTCGCATTCGCCGACCACCATTGTGGCGCCGGTGGGGATTTGAAACCCGGGACCTCACGACGCGAGTACGTCACTATGAACACTCGTTCACCTTAACTGGGGAAGAGCAGATGCGTCTGATTTCTGGGGCATTGTACAAGAAGGGGGCCAAGTTTACTGTCGTACAAAGTGCGTTTCTCAGCTCTTAAGGACATCGCAAAATGTTTTCCATCATATTGATGTGCACCTTATACAATGATAAGTGACGTGTGACGCCATTTTTACAATTGCCACTAGCACGGTAATATTGTGATTACATAGTCGTGCATTTTTTTTTCAATCGTAAAACAGGATTTTTTTCCCTTTGAGATAAAATCATGTTTTTAAATATGAAATTTTAATGAGTTACAATGGAACTCTCTAATGCGCATTACAATTCTTTTCATACTATATACGGTGCATTCTATAGATTCCGTTGTGTAAGTCTTCCTATCGGGGAACTGCGAATGTGATCAGTTGAAAGAAACTGACCATGCACTGAAGACAGGGATTTTTTTTTTTTGCCTTGTACATGCCTTCACTATAGGAAAGAAATTGAAAGAGGAGCATTGCGCCGTACATGGATCATAGCTATTATGGCCCGATTAGGACATAATGAAGTGTTTTGTTCGATAAGGAACCTTCTCACCTCATACTTAGTCTAGCAGATTGATAACGATAAATTATAGGGAAAAAATGAGTGTGATCCAACCTCGCGTATAGTTATCAAGTCCCGATAACTATAAACGAGTTTTTCCTCCATGTTACGGTTTTGGTCCATTCCGTTCTTTGTGAAGATGATAACTAGAGCCCAGAGGTTCAGGCGGAATGCCGTAAATGACTCTTTTTTTGCCTATTTTCAAACTTATTTGTGAAAAAATGCCCTTTTCAGATTTTCCCTGCCATAAATGCCTATTTTAACATTGTTTTAGTTTATTCGTGAATTTAAGTGGCCATATTATGTAGAACTTGTATATTTTGAGCATTGAGGATTGCAAAACGAATTGCTCATTTAAAAAAATATCTATCTCAGTATTAGTTATTATCAGAAAGACTTCCCCCCCCCCTCCACCCCTCCACGCGAACTATATATTAATAATCCAGCCCCCCCCCCCCCATTTACACGCGAATGGCGTAAGGCCGGGATTACACTATAGAAATTTAATTAAATTTTTCTTTTTTTTTAATTTGGAAAAATTCAACCAATAAGCGTATTGGTTACATTTGAGTGAATTTAACCAATAGGCGTATTGGTTATTTTTTTTTTTTTCAAGTTTTGTAAAATATCTTTTATTAAACTTTGATAGGGCAATCCCTGCCTTTTAGACATGAATGCTTTTGTTTCAGTCGGACGGCAGTCCATGTATGAAAAAAGCTGAGAAAAAATAGAAGTTTGTTCCCCCACATGTTTCACATAATATGTTTTGCTCACGCATTGGATTGCATTGTACGAACTGTTCCGTAAGTGTTAATGCAGTCTTTATCTCATCAACCGTCAGTCGTAGAGGTATGATTTCAGTTTAAAAAATGCTCAAAATGCGTTCAAAAATTATCTTGTGCTAGTTTTGAGAGTAAAAATACAGTGTGTCACGAAATAAAAAAAATCCAAATTTTTATACGGTCCGCTCGTCCTCTAATTTTCAATCAGAAAGTTGTCGCCCTGCATCTTTTGAGGCCTACAGAAAAAAAAATTCATGTTTCCAAGTGCAACATTTGCTAAGACATTTGAATTCAAAAATCGAAGAAACGTTATGAAAGAACAGCAAAAACTAACGGACAACGCCCCTTCCCCTCGTTTATGCTGACCATCCTCAATTTTTCAATTCAAATATATCAGCAAATTATTTGGAATTTTTTTCTGTCGGCCTCAAGAGTGACGGGGCAACAACTTTCTAATTGGAAGTTGGAGGGCGGCTGGGGGGGGGGGGACAATATAAAAATTTAGATTTTTTATTTTGTGACGCACTGTATATATAAATTCACTCTCAAAACTACTACTGCTTGACCGAACACCAACTCTGGCCATATCGCTATAGTGCAATTTACTGCCATTAGTGAGATGGGTTGGAAGTGAAGGCGCTGTCTATCGGTGGTCGCGTCGAGTTCGTTAGGGAAAATACCTTATCAATATCCTCCTCCCTTGGGTTCGAACCCGGGACCCTGACAACAACCTTCACGATGGTAGACGAGCATCTTACCACCATGCCACTCGGGCACCACTCTCAAAACTGGTACACAGTAATTTTTGAACGCTTTTTTGAGCATTTTTAAAATTGGAATCATACGTCTACGACGGACGGTTGATGAGACAGAGGCCGCATTAGCACTCATGGAACAATCTGTATACTGGTAGCTGACCGATGACTATACCATTAGGTTGTCATGACTCACACAGGGTAGGGTTGGAGCAAACATGGCTTTGGCCCTGGCCCCCCCCCCCCCCCATGATGTTTTGATTTTTGTTCTCCGCTCACAACCATGGCTAGTTATTGCAGACACATATGTATTCGGTTAAATTGAGCAGAGATGTACCCTCTAAGATGTACTACATTTATGGCTGGTGTACTACATTACACCAGTTCGATGTTTGAAGGAGTCCCGTATAGGTATTAATGTAAGTAAAAAAAAACAACTTTATAGGTAATTCTTCTAATATATTTACTCTGTTTAAATATTCCAAATAAAGTCGACGCTCGACATAACGATCCCCTTCGCCATGTCGAAAAACGGACGCTATATGAGAGAGTCGTTACATCGAAAAGAAAATATATATGATGGTTGTTATATGAAAACGTTTGGGACTTATCCTACTGGTCGCGCTGTAATGGAATGGAAGCTATAACGTGGGGTCGTTATAATTTCCCTCGTACCTTCACCGATTTGGTAAGCGTGACCAGAGTACCTGTAAGTGCGGCGGTGAAGGGAATGTGACACATTAGCCACGGAGTGCAAATTTACCAAAAAATTTCATTTTGGGAAATTCTCCGAGGCAAACAAAACTCTGTGGAGACAACATCTTCTTCAGAAGAAGTCCTGCTGTCAACAAATTGCCAAAATACACTGCTCAAAACAATTAGGGGAGCACATGGTTTTAACAAAATTACGCAAAGATGTATACCGATAAGTAACATAAAATGAATCATCCATAATTTAAAGCCTAGCAGGAAACGGAAGAAGAAAACTTCATATGCAAATCAAAGTTGATGACGTCAAAAACCAGAAAAAGGAGATAAGGCTTCGGGATGTTGCAGAAACGTCTGTTTTACTGCCGTAACTGTGAAATTCGATTGCGCAGTATTTTTTTTTTTTGAGACAAGGTGACTTGAGGATGTCTCAACAACGTGATTTACCGGAATCCATGGCATGGCGTGTTATAGGCAGACTGGAATCTGGGCAAACACAACGTAGTGTCGCGGACGCTGTTGGAGTCGCCAGAAGTGTTGTTGCAAGGCTGTGGAATCGATTCCAAGAAACAGGAAATGTTAGACGTCGACCAGGGCAAGGTCGGCCACGCGCCGCTACAGCAACTGACGACCGATATGTACGGTTAACAGCCCGTCGAAACAGAACAGAGAATGCTACGCAGCTGCAAAGACGGTTGCTCTTGGCAACAGGACGAAGGGTGCCCAGCCAAACAGTACGTAATCGGCTTCATGAGGGAGGGCTCTATGAACGTAGGCCAGTGGTCTGCATTCCGTTGACCCCACGCCACCGTGCGGCCCGAAGAAGATGGGCTGCTGAACATCGAGATTGGGAGCAACATGATTGGAGCCAAGTGCTGTTTACAGACGAGTCCCGATTCAGTCTGGAGTGTGACACCCGACGTGTTCTGGTATGGAGGGACGGGGGCACTCGAAATAACTCCGCATTCGTTCGTGAAAGGTCACAATACAGACAGACGAGCTGGTTGGATGGTATGGGGTGGAATCAGCACAGGCGGATGTACGGACCTGCATATCATTCGGAATGGCACTTTGACGGCCCGAAGGTATGCAGACGAGATACTGCGACCTCATGTCATCCCTTACGCTGGGGCCATTGGCGATTCCTTTGTTTTCCAGGATGATAATGCCCGACCGAATAGAGCTCGTCTGGTGGAGAACATGCTTGAAGCTGAAACAATACAGCGTATGGAATGGCCAGCGTGCTCTCCTGACCTGAATCCAATCGAGCATGTCGGACAGGACGAAGCATTGCTGCGCGACCAAGGCGCCGCCTGTTACTGTCCGAGACTTGCAGATTGCACTTCTTGAGGAGTGGAACAGTATTCCCCAAAGTCTGATCGATAACCTCATCGCATCCATGGCAAACGGGTGTGCAGCAGTCTTAGCTGTTCGAGGAGACCACACGCCCTATTAAAACTCATGCATCATGTCTAAACAGTACTTTTTTTTTATCGTTTACATGTAACCAAATTGTTGCCCTAAATCATCTTTTCATGTTTTTTCCATATTTTCAAAGAATTAAAGCTTAATTCCAAATTTTTTTACGTCTTTTTTCTGTATTGCGCATTGATACGCGTGTACTATCCATTGTATGCCAATACGTGGCTCTTTCGCACGGTTTTCTTCACTTTTTTGCTTGCTCCCCTAATTGTTTTGAGCAGTGTAGATCACTTCATTGAAGACAATCATGACTCCATAATTCCCACATATCTGAGGTGACTACTGACAGATCCGGATTGCTGACTCCTCGTCAAATTCTGATGAAGATTTTTTGCCATTAACAGTTGGTACCCACCAAAGCGTATTAATGACCAAAGAGGTACAAAAGCGTATTATTAAGAGAAGAGTCTATTAAGTCAGAAAAGTGTTCCTGGAGCCACTTTGTAGCAATTCTGGACGTGTGGGATGTCGCATTGTCCTGCTGAAATTTGTCCTGCCAAATCCGTCGGAATGCACAATGGACATGAATGGGTGCAGGTGATCAGACAGGATGCTTACGTACCAGTCACCTGTCAGAATCGTATCTAGACGTATCAGGGGTCCCATATCACGCCAACTGCACACGCCCTATACCATCACAGAGCCTCCACCAGCTTGAACAGTCCCCTGTTGACATGTAGGGTCCATGGATTCACGAGGTTGTCTCCATACCCGTACACGTCCATCAGCTCGAAGCAATTGGAACCGAGACTCGTCGGACCAGGCAACGTGTTTCCAGTCCTCAACCGTCCAATGTCGGTGTTGTCGGGCCCAGGCGACGCGTAAAGCTTTGTGTCATGCAGTCATCAAGGGTACACGAGTGGGCCTTCGACTCCGAAAGCCCATATCGATGATGTTTCGTTGAATGGTTCGCGCGCTGACACTTGTTGATGGTCCAGCATTGAAATCTGCAGCAATTTGCGGAAGGGTTGCACGTCTGTCACGTTTAATGATTCTCGTCAGTCGTTCCGTTCTTGCATGATCTTTTTCCGGCCGCAGCGATGTCGTAGATTTAATTTTTTACCGGATCCCCGATATTCACGGTACACTCGTGAAATGGTCGTACGTGAAAATCCAAATTTCATCGCTACCTCGGAAATGCTATGTCCCATCTCTCGTGCGCCGACTATAACACCACGTTCAAACTCACTTAAATCTCGATAACCTGCCATTGTAGCAGCAGTAACCGATCTAACAACTATGCCAGACACTTGTTGCGTTATATAGGTGTTGCCGACCGCAGCGCCGTACTCTGATTGGTTCCATATCTCTGTATTTGCATACGCGTGCCTGTACCAGTTTTTTTGGCTCTTCAGTTTATATAACTTGTATAACTAGTTTTCGTGGGCCCCCACTCGTGGCCTGCAGGCGATGTGCGTCTCTGCACTTGCCCATTTCCCCCCATATCTTTCTATTGATATATCATTTCATGTACAACAAGTGGGGAAGTGTGTGTGTGTGTATTTGGGGGGCGGTCCTGTTGCTGGTTGGCTTGTGGCTTGGTGTGGGTGGTTTGCTGGTCTTGGATGTCGGGTTTTTCCACCGTGGAACACGTCTCCTGACACGGACCAGCTGATATCCCCTAGGGGGACAGAGCGGGGGTCACGGTTGGTCTGGTGGTGGTGGGGTCGTTATAACGAGCGTCGACTATAATATACGAACAAAATAAATGAGAATTATTCGTAACTCGAAACCCCACGATCATATTCTCTACGGGCTTCGTGTCTGATAACGGTGGCCCTGTAATTGACCTAATCCTGAGTAACAACAAAAACTTTATTTTTCTTCATGGAACCAATTTATTATAATTGCATTATTATGCAAGTTGAACACTAATTGAAACAGTAGACGAAGTGCAACCAGTTTTTTAACCGGTTTCCGGACCTATAATATCTTAGCTTTTAGTTATTTTTTTAAATTCTTTTATTGATTATAAATGTTTTTTTTTCGTGCCTATTTCAAGCATTTTTAGTGCCTAAACTTCCAGGCTCTAGCTGATAACAATGCCAGAACAAAACGCGATTATCCGCGAGTCTAATAAGAAGCGTCTACTGTATCTGCCTATATTTACTGTAGAAAATGGTAGAACTAGATCTCATTGTCATGAGGACTGAAGAACTTGCTCAGTTAGGCCCATGCGATAAGATGGCGCTGGTATTTCACATGAGTGGGACAATTTAGAATTTAGGACCTTGTACTCATGAATTGGATCAGTATTTCTCAACCTTTCTGAAGCCAAGGACCAGTAAAATTTCCGAAACAGTTTTACGGACCACTTGTGTCCCGTATTACAGGACGTTCCTGTAATTTTGATTGTTGCAATTATTTTTTTATACATTTGTCCCGTTTTTTTCAACGATGCTTTTATTTAAATTTGCAACATTTACTAAAGTCGTGAATACACAGTGTTTTCATAATGCACTACATAAATTAGACCATGATAATTATGGCAAAAAATGCAGATATTCATTTCACATATATTTGTCAGGTTCAACGTTTTTTTCTGCAGTTTTTTTTTTCAGCAATTATAATAAAAATGAGTGATTTTGGCCTACTTCCGGCAACATTTTTTATGACAATTGCTTTTGTCCCATATGTTACCCTCTTTAAGATTCCAGTTTAGCGTATTTTTCTAAATGAAATATGGTCATCAGATTATTTGAATATTTTTTCATGAAATACATTGTGTTTACTGTGGTTTCTAGCAGCCCTTTATTTTACCACCTTTCAGTGATTTTTAAAAGTAAAATAAAATTTAAATAATGAAATTGCATTTAAGGCAATAAATAGAAGTTTTTTGGAAAAATTTAGCGACATCCCTTATTTACGATAACAATTTTCCGCATTTTCCTGGATGATGTATAGTGAACCTAAGTATGAAGGTATATTTTTAATTCAACCCATGTGGATATTACTAATATGTAATCGACAACGGTTGAATAATTTTTCATTTACTGAGAATCAAATTATCGAGTATGCCTGCGCGGACCACTCATACCATCGTCGCAGACCAGAGGTTGTCCGCGGACCATAGGTTGAGAAACGCTGAATTAGATGATTCAAATTTTTTTGCTTTGACTTCAAATAAATGAGACATATATATATATATAATTAGGTATTAGTAGACTTTTACCTTCTTCGTAAAACCATGGAGCGTATTCAAATTTTTGTAATATCTTCTGCCTGTTGGAGTATGAGGAAATATCCAATCCGGCCATAGCCACGGCGATACAACCCTACAGAACGTATCATTGGTTACCCTGAAAAAGGCGAACAGACTATTAGCTGAGTATAGATTCGATTAATTTCTCACACAAAACATTTCAAAAATTATTTTCTTAACATATTGGCTCGGTAGGAAATCTCACCAAATTTTCGCATTTGCACATTGAAGTTGGAAATTTTAACATTGATTTTTTTATGGGAATCACCTTCCGTTTGTCCCTCAAAATACTGCTGATGATGATTATAACGTCCATGCGAAAAGCCTAATTAGTTTTTATAAATGAGGGAGAACATGCACGGCTTAAAATACGGGCTTACTCGGGCACGTCCTGGATGCCGGCCTTAAAACCACCGGCCTGCATAGGAGGGCCTCATGATAACGAATTTTAGTACTATTATTTTCGGGAGTAAGCATGTAAATTTGGAAGTAGATGCTTTCGTGCAGGTGGGGGGGGGGGGAGGGAAGGCTTATAAGATCGCTTTTGCCCGTGTTTCTATGGTGCTCTTAAGATGGTCTTGGAGCAGAAGGGGAGGAGGGAAGAACTGCTTGGGTGTATTAGTAAACTTTCAGAAAAATGTTTCCAAACAGTATGCCATGACGCCTTAAGTTTCGGGGCCGAAACTACGCTGGCGCAACCAGCGCAAATCCCTACTATCTTCTGAGATACTTTGACTCTCCGTCTAAATCATATTCCCCAAAATGGGGAATAATGTGCCCTGGGGGCGAGTTGTAAACTAAGAGCAAGGTTTTTTAAAGCTTATGCTAATCACTCTGTCTTCTTAAAGCAGCCTATATTTCGAAAATAAACTTGGACAAGACCTGCCAGAATCACGGGTTTCAGTTCGAATTTATTTTCCATCTTGCTTTTCTAAACAGAATCGATGTAATGCACTGAGCTATAAGGAAACTGGAGTGAAGCAGCTTTCCAAATTACCTTCACCGCTTCAAAAAACGAGGAACAGATCATTGCCTTTGTGGTGAGATCGGCACTCCCATCCACATTACTTGACAACATGTAAATTACCTGCACATCTAAAGCACGTGGCTGTGCCCGCTGCTAAAAATGCCACACTCTGGATCAGAGAGATTTTTAAAAACAAAAGTAGAGCGAATAAAATCAAGAAAATATTTAGATGGATAGAAGAGCCAATGAAGACAAAGTGATCCCACAGACGCCATATCAGCCAATAGCACAAGTACAAACTGCACCATCTCGCCGTTCACAAATAAAAAATAGAAACTGATCAACTATAAAGAATACTGACTGATAGCATAAGAACAGTATAATGATCGTGAAAATCAAACGATTTAAATTGAGGATGAAATCGATTATGAATTTTATCTGATTTATTATTGATTTCAATATGCGATTTTTAGGATTTTATATTCGAATTAAGATTTAATATAGAAAATAGGATTACATGCTTGATTTTTCCGATTGTATACGTAGATTGTGATCTCGCTACTGATTTTATACTTAGATTATGATTTTATACTAATTATTATTATATGATTGTAATGTATATGCTTTTTTATGAATAAATCGCCAGAGGTATCCAGTCCGTGTGGACAATAAGCCGTTAGTGCCATATGGCGATGTGGCCTGGGTATCTTTCGGTTTGACGGAGTGAAGCAGCACCTCATAGAGATAGAAGGCCTCTCTGCAGTCTGCTTGTGACGTCAGTAAGTAGTCTATTTTCTCTCAGAATATTCAGGGACAAAAAATTACCTGCTCGTGCCAGTATCATCATTGTGAGGAAAAGAAATGATCGGGCTTAGAATTAGCGATTTCTATGTCCCACATCCAATCACTATACGGTATTTGTGAGCAAAGCAGGAAGATTCTACGCCAAAATAAGAAGAAACGAAATGGGATGCTGTGTTTCAAAATGTGGCAGACTTGCTAAGTAGTCTGAATGACGTTTATGGCAAACAGTGCAGAGGCCTTCTATCTCTAGGAGGTGTTGAGTGAAGACTCCCTATACAATAACACAGACGTGCGCGAGCCGACGCGAAGAAATACAAAAGTGGGCGTGACGGAGCGAAATAGGCCAAACATTGCCTGTGTCAGCATGTGAATAATGGGGGAAACTTCCATCTTCAGTATTTTTTCAGTTTTTTTCATAGTGCCGGACTCGTGATGCGAGGATCCGGGTTCGAACCCCACAGTGGTGGTCGGCTGAAGTTGGTTTTCTGTGGTTCCCAACTTCAAGGCGCAAATGCGAGCCGATCTCCCCGTTAAAAAAAGTCTCGCCACAGAGAGCAACAGTCCTACAACGGTAAATCATTCAACCATAACACTTCACTCATAGTTAGTAAAACTGGGGGCAGATGACAGAACTACACATAACAAGCATTACACAGAAACAAACTTTACGTCAGGTTGCACTACACGTACACGCACATTCCCGCATGTACTGATTCGTTGGGGGGTTCCGTGGGGGGGGGGGGGGTGCATGTGTGGTGTAGCAGTAGTAGGTAGGGGCTCGGGGATCCATGATGTTCTTAAGTCAGCCACCTCGTTGGGCAATTTGCCTGTTGTGGCGTTGTATTTGTATTTGTATTTGTATTTCATTAGCATATTTGTTCATCTGTGCATACACAAATGGTGATATCGTGTTCTGCCTATAATTGCACCAACCGATGGGGAAAATTAAAGGAAAAAGGGAAATAAACTTCAGTTTCATACGTTAAGTGCACGTGGTTTTATATTATAAGATATATTGATTTTTTTACTACAATTGTAAAATTAAACGCATCTAGTTTTCATTTCATATTCTGTTTAATGAGCAAAATTCAAAATATCAAATTAATTTCGAATGAAATTTAAACTTCGTGAATATATTTTGAAATCGTGTAGAGAAATTACTTATAACTATTTGGGTTAGAATTGTTATGACCGACAAACTGACAAAATGTGCTCCATAAAAAATGCATTCATGTCCTAAAAAAACTGAAAATGCCTTAAAGAACTGAAATTATATCATGTAAATCAAAGATACAAAGCACCTAAACATTTCTATTTCTGGTAAAATTTATTTTGGGAAAATAATATGAGAATGAGGAGTAGTAAAATGCAATTAATACTATTTACATCATCAGGTTTTGCTTATATTATGAAAAGCAGAATATGCAAAATCATAAATAACAGCAAATAATGTATCATAATCTCTCTCTCATCAAAGTGTTATATAATTATGTTTATAATATATAATTATGTTACCAATGTATTATAATTATCGAACAATTATCACAGTTAGTCTACTCTATCATATAAACAATAATTTATTGATTCTATTTCTTTCTCGAAGCCTGGTAATGAATATATATATTTCTTAAATAAAGGAATCGCTTCGAAATCCTGAAGTTCTTAAACGATCAGTGAGATGAGTCTTGGCATCCTACTAAGTAGTAGGATGTATTGCAAACGAAAGGCTGAATTTCTACTGAACTGGAACGTCGATATGGTACGTTGTAGGCTCTTCGAAAGCTATTGGAAAGGGAAAGTTTTTGATAAATTTGACTAATTATTGCTGGAAGGATATTTCGGAATTGGCGATTATACAGATTTTGGTGACAATTCGATTTCGCACTTTTTCAACCTTTTCGCCATTAAATCCAGATATTTTAATAAAAAATTGTGCTAGCTTATTGTATTTTTTCCGCTCTTTCTAAATACGTATGTGATTAGTTTGCATATAGGACTTTCATAAACTTCACACAAATTTGGGTTTTTTTTTTCAGGCATGTGTGACGCCTTTCCCTTCCACAATCTGTTATTCCCCATAACTCGAAAACGGCTAGAGATAGGACAGGATTGCTATGATGTTTCATGTTCCACTTATCACCCCAACCCCTTTCATTTGGCAGATCAGGTGCAGTTCACCGTGTATTCGCTTCAAATGAAAGTCTTTATCGATTAGTTATCTCTCAACTCTTCCTCCCCTGCCTCCATCAATTAATTCGAAAATGTGATAATCGTAGAGATAAATCAACAAGTGCGTCGTCATATCGCGTCGCATTTTCTTCGATCCAAAACAACAAAGTTTTGTTGCAAGAAATACAGACGCAGTTTCTCTTTCGTTCGTCGTAAGTTTTTTTGGCGTTTTTCATTTATGAGCGATATGAGCGATTATGAGCGATATCTTTTTAGATAGTGATATTCCTTATCAAAGTCGGACAACAATCAACAATCAGCCTGAACGATACCTCTTTTGATATTTTGCACTTTCGATCTCAATATGGATTGAGATAATGTAAAGGTCTATTTTTGATATCAGAAACTCACTAGTTTTCGTGTTAACATTTTGTTTTGAGTAAATCTCACCACATCGCAAGGGGGGTGGGGACTGAGTTTCATGGAAGTTCATTTATAAAACTTGAAAAATGCAACCAATAAGGGAATCTGTTGCTCGAATGAAACCGATAACCTTATTGGGTGAATGAATTTTTGAAGTTTTTCTAAATGAATTTTTATGAAACTTTTACAGTGTGTAATCCCGACCTTATATAAGTTTGTAAAGAAAATTACAATGGCGGGGGGGGGGGGTTGCACAAAAACGAGATGAGTGTGTGTAATCTTCACTTTGACAGGATTTCAATAGGAAGAAAGGGGTTTACGGAAAATTCACCGACAGCAATTCACCGCTAAGAAAATTCACCGACTAACAATTCGACTTGAGTCAGTGAGTGAGGAAGGAATGACCGAGTGAGTGAATCAGTAAATGATACAGTAGTTAATGAGTGAGGGATAGAGTGGTTGTTTTGTTGGTGAGTGACAAAGTGAGCGACCTAGAGATGGAGTGCGTGACCCAGTGAGTGAGTGTTATGATGAGCGACCCAGTGGCAGACTGAGGGATCTATAGTGAGTGAGAGGGTGACAGAATGAATGACCTAGTGAGTATGTGCGTGACCTGGTGATTGAGTGCGGGACAGAGTGAGCGACCTAGTCAATAAGTGAACGAACTGGTGATTGAGTATTTGTGACAGTCAAGTGAGTGACCTAGTCAAGAAGTAACAGAGTTCGTGACCTAATTAGTGAGTAAGCGAGTGAGAGACATAGTTAGTCAGTGAGCGAGTGAACGGCCTTATGAGTTTGTGATAAAATAGCGACCTAGTCAGGGAGCAACAAAATGAACGATCTGGTTAGTGAGTGAGCGAGTGACAGAGGCAACAACATTGTGAGTGGGTGAGTGACCCGGTGAGCAAGTTAGTGACCTAGGAAGTGAGTGACCTGGTGAGCAAGTTAGTGACCTAGGAAGTGAGTGACCTGGTGAGCAAGTTAGTGACCTAGGAAGTAAGTGAGTGACCTGGTGAGCAAGTGAGTGACCTGGTGAGCAAGTTAGTGACCTGGTGAGCAAGTTAGTGACCTAGGAAGTAAGTGAGTGAGTAATAGAATGAGCAACCTAGTGAGTCAGGGAGTTATATAATGAGCAACCTAGTGAGTGAGGGAGTTATATAATGAGCAACCTAGTGAGTGAGTGATAGTATGAGCTACTACTTAGTGATCGATTAAGTGAGTGAGCGAGAGCGAGCTAGCTCTAGCGACAGCCTGGTTTCTCTCATTCATTCATTCATGTCAAACTTTTGTCGGTGAATTCTCCTGGCGATGAATTTTCCTAGCAGTGAATTGTTGTCGATGAATTTTCTGGCGGTGTGTGAATGCTGGAGCGGACACGCAACAAAATATACAACACTTATACCGTTACAAGTAAAAAAAAAATCGCCCGCGTAAGAAATGTTGACGTGTGTTGAATCCAGTTTTGCGACCCGTTGCGGTCGTACACTTTGCACGTGCCTAAATCCGAGTCTGTAGGAAATACCATGCAGTGAAAAGGCGTAAAATATTTCCTTGTAGGCCTACTTTACAACCTACAGTGAAACATTTCTTTTGCGGAGATCGACGAGACAAACAAATCCGTCCGTAAAAGAGGGGTGACCGTAAATGAGTGGTTTGAAATGCATACGTTTAAGAGGGGAGTTTTACTGTATTCGAACACGTTTGCTTTAGAGGTTTGTTATAACCGACGTAAAACGCATTTGAATATTGATCTGTTTACGAATAGAACTTACTCTGTGACAGCTCTCAGGTATTCCGAATGCTTCTGAATTTGGCAGTTGATCTTTATTCCCAAAGTGGTTTCTGTAAACAGAAGCAGCAATATCATGAATGAACATTTTGTTGTTTGTACACAAAAGACTTGATAATTACCTGAGACTTCTACGTGATCGGTATTTAGGTTTTATGTAAGGTGCTCTTGCAACAAGTTAAAAGGTACAGTCACAGGATTCATACATTTCTAGGAGTATACAATTCTACCACGCATTTCTATGAGCAAGCAAGTCTACCATGCATTTCTAGGAGCAAGCAAATCTACCATGCATTTCTAGGAGCAAGCAAACCTACCATGCATTTCTAGGAGCAAGCAAACCTACCACGCATTTCTAGGAGCAAGCAAACCTACCATGCATTTCTGGAAGGGACACACACGAAACTTCCACTTATTTCTAGGAGCATAGCCTACCACACAATTATAGGAGCATAACCTACCACACAATTATAGGAGCATAACCTACCACACAATTATAGGAGCATAACCACCCATTTTCATTTCTAAGAGCAAGCACCCCTACCACGCATTACAGGCATAACATAGTATCTTATGTGTCCTTATCAACATCACTTGAGTTTTGAGTTGGGGGGCGACGAGAGAACAAAAAAATTCTGAAGAAGGAGAGGCGATGTGCAACAAAAAGTTTGGGAGGTGATGATCCCGTTTTAACGAATACCGTTATAGCGGAAATCTCGTTTTAACGAACACTTTTCTAATCCCCCAAATTTACATAGGAACGATGCTAGGTAACCTGGAATTCCTTTACAAAGAAATTTCGTTATAACGAAGTGATTCATCCGATCTCTTGTCGTTCGTTATAACGGGATTCGACTGTAATAGAACCTATTTAACCTTAGAGTTTTTCAACATAGAGTACTCTTTTTTGAATTTATTCCACGGGCGTTTGGACGCAATATCACGTCCTTGATCGTGAAGTGGTTAAATAATTGTATAAAAGGGCGCATACCACAAATGATGTCGAGGCTGCATCGTGTTATGTACTTCTCCAAATCAACCCATTCCTGGTCTATTACGTTTTCCAACAAGTCCACCATAACTTTCGCTTGGCGATTGATACTGGGTAAGAAGTTCTTCAGGATTTCGAAATGGAATGTTGGCGTCAACATTTTCCTCCTCTGCTTCCATTTTTCGCCGTGGCTGTGGAAGGGAAAGATGCAAATTTGAGACTGGATGCATGTATGTTACGGTGAATGTGATAAATCGGTTAGTATGCACAATCGCCAATCGTGTCGGTAAGTTTGACAAATTTATCAATGATTATGCACAATACTCAAGTGCCGTTGGTAAATTTGATAAATTATTCTTGATGATGCGTAATATAGGGGTACGAGGAATTATTCGCAATGATAAAATTATGCGTAATATACGGGTACGATCGTAAAATTTGTTGGATGAGAGTTCATTATATCGGGGGTTGAACAGTGAAATTTATTAAATAGAGGAGTTCGCTATATCGAGGTAAAATTGTTAAATTCATCAAATAGAAATTAATTATATCATCTTTCATGCAAGACTCCAATATAACAAACTACTACTTAACGAATTATACAATCGGATCCCGATACCGATATAAATAACCCCTATTGGATGAATTCTGGGTCCGGTTGTAGAGTTCGTTAAATAGGAGTTTGTTACATTGGGGGGGGGGGGGGGTCTGATTGCCTAAGCACAAAAACTTGTAAGAATTCGTTAAATAAAAGAATTTGTTGAATGACAGTTCATTATATCGAGGTACGGTTTTAAAATTTGTTACATGGAGGTTCGTTATATCGGGGTTCCAGTTTCAGAATTCGTCAAATAGGAATATTTTTGGAGATGTTCGGAAAAATTCGTTAAATCAAAGTTCGTTATATCCGGTTCAGACTCTGGCTCACAAGTGCGGTCATCTAAATAATGGTTTACGGAAAATTCGCCGCGCCATGCAATTCATCACTAGGAAAATTCACTGACCAACAATTCACCGACGGAAATTTCCATGACTAACAATTCACTTCACCGACAACAGTTCGACACGAGTCAGTGAGCCAGTAAGCGAGCGAGGAATGACCGAGTGAGTGGTTGGTGTTGGTGAGTGAGCAAACTAGCGAGTGAACGAGTGACAGAGTGAGTGATCTAGTGAGTGAGTGTCGTGGTGAGCGTTCAAGTGGCAGACTGACTGCATGACCTGGTGATTGAGTCGTGTGACGGAGTGATTGACCTGGGGAATTGGCGATAGAAATGAGCGACCTAGTCAGGAAGCATTTTATAAACAAGCATTTTTGAACATAGAATGTGCCCTCGAATCGTAATAGCAAAGGCGGAGGAGGATTTTTTTAGAGAGTGCACCACAGCATTTCACCAAAAACGTATATAAGTATCATATTTTCTAACGGATTTGCTGCGATATGAGCTATCAACCATTACGGGGTGCATATGAACCTTCGGATTGGAGTTTTTATTTTTTTTATTCGAGACCATCCAGGTTATGCTGCGCCAAACAATGATAAAGTGGTATCTGACTTGTGGTAGAATTTGCGTGACCCAAGGTTGCACTATGAGAAGGCCCAGGGTCATATAGCAAGGGCTGCCTCACGAGGCGCTGAAGTCGGTGACAGCTGACGTCGCGCGTGAAGTCATTAGCCTGCAGAACCGAATGCGCCCACTTCGCTACTTTGGTTACCTTGCTAATTATGGTAGTTTGTACAATCTTTCTTCCTTTCAAACCGAACAAGACCCAGGCTCTATCGGCTTTAGCAACACTCCCATAGATAAGAAAGCCTCCACTTACAAATTGAAGTTAGTTTTCAGAAAGAATACAATTATTGGTAGTGTGATTTCAGAAACCACGATTCATCACTTTAAGAAAAGTACTCACTTACTCATTCGACAACAATTTGCAAGCAATTAGGTAATTATACTTTATAATGGCAACAATTTATTCACGGGGATACTTCAAACCTCTCCGGTCCATATTTTTTATCAGTACGCAATCATCATCAATGCATGGCATGTTACCATTCAACAACATGAAACTTACAAAATCACATTTAGTGTGATTAAATGTGTTACACACCACACTGAATGTGCACAATATCCTCCGATTTTATTTATATCTTTATGGGCATTGTATAGTATTTCATCATGTGTATATATTGATTATAATTTTTGTTAATTGCATTTTTAATGTGGTTGCTATATGTTTTTTGGAAATATGACATCCATATTTTTATGGGCATCTTTTTCTCAGCCACCTCGTTGGGCATTTCGCCTGTTGTGGCGTTGTATTTGTATGTTTATAATATACACTAAAATGGGCAATAATGTTTTTAGATCAGCTAGCTCTTCATCTTTTACAACTACATGAAAATTATTCGATACATTTTCAATACGGATTTCATCAAAAACATCAACACTATGCGATTCATCCAGCTTAATTTGCATACTCCCATGTTTGTTAGATTTTATTAGTAAGGGAAGTATAAGTTTACTTTCTGTCTCATAAACTCGGGTCACTCAAATATCATATTGCGAACCAGAAAGTTGTCTGTAACGACCAAACCGATCTTCCAAAGAAATCTGTTTTTGGAATTTTCAAGTTGAAATATATTCCAAACCCAACTCATTTCTGCAATAAGAAACTATTTCGAGAATGGCATCAGTTGAATGTGCCAGAGCAGTGCATGTTTCTTTTTGTGAGACGGACAGTGTCGGAGTGAAATTAATTTATCCCATGGGCGCAACCAATTCAGAAAATTATACAAATATGAAACCACCTCGTCCTCAGACGAATCAGTTACGGTTTCTTGAAAAACGTTTCAACCTTTTTCTTTTGAACACAGATCGAACATCGACACCACTTACATTATATTGATGAATTCTGATGATGTTCCATAGTTCAATAATCTAGCCGCTGTGATGGTCGAGTGGTCATAATGACGGACTCGTATCGCGGGGATCCGGGTTCAAATCCCGCAGTGGTGGTAGGCTGAAGTTGGTTTTCTGCGGTTCCCAACTTCGAGACGCGAATTCGAGCCGATCTTCCCCGTTAAAAAGTCTCGCCGCAAAGAGCAACAGGCTTACAATGGTACGATTATTCATTCATTACACTATGAGAAAAAACTCATAGTTTACAAAATTGATGGCAGCATTACACAGAAACAAACTTCATGGATTAACTATAATTTATATTTATTTTTATAGGAGTCTCATATCACCGCTTAAAATTTATCCCATGAATTTAGAATCACCCTGTATGTAAGGGTGAGCACAAACAGAGGTATGAATCTCGTCAAACACGTTGGCGTTAAAGCAAGGAAAAATAGACGACGTGGATGTCAACAATTAGAGTCACATAAGGTACAAGCAATTGGATTGGTTTTTAATTACCTTGTGAGGAGTCCAGTGCCAAGCCATGGATGCATTTGTGAATACGTTATGCTGGCTTTCTGCAGCAGCGTGCTATGGTTAAGGACCAGCTAATAATAAAAATATATATTATTATATTAATAATACGTTGACAATTTTTGGGACTTATTTTATTACGCAAGAATGAACACATTTGAGACACACGTGCAACATGAACCTGTTTATTTGTGGTGTTTCCTTCGAATTAACTAACCTGTGCAATTATGCATTTTTGCCATTGTTCATACAAAGATGTAAATGCGGATTGCGAGTCTTTTTCTGTCACACCCTCCAGTGCCTTCAACTCCAATCGCAGTACTTCTTCGGAACCTGAGAAAATCGTTTTCCCTTAAGCAAATTATTTTTCGAGGACGAAAGAAAAAGTCACGGGGAATGAGCTGGTTGTAGAAGTATTGGAATGTGATATTTTGACATGTAATTTGATATCAGAAGAGACTTATGAGCCGGCGCATTGTCGTGATCGAGCACCCGCGACTTGACCTTCCAAAAATCTGGTCACTTGCGTCTCACCGAATCATGCAGACGTTTAAGGGCACGCAAGTCCCTCCTTGCAAGCCCCGCAAGTCCCGTTCACATGTGCAATATTGCGGTGTCAGATGAGGGGGAATATTTGCTAGTGTCAGATGAGGGGCGGCTCGAGCTTATTCGCCGCTCTAGTGCAAAACTTCATGTGGCACTTCTGAAGACAACCCCGGCAATGAATGCCAGAATAATCCCATTGCAGGGATCTCTTCCAGCCTAACTTCGTGGCCGAGTCCTGATAACCCGGCAGAAGGCTGACAGGTTTAGGCACAGAAGAACCTGGGTTGAACATTTCTTTTTTTAGAACAAAGTCACATACCATTGTTTATTAAGAAAAATGTGCGTGACCATACGTCCCACTTCAGAAGAAACACTCACGTTTTCAAAGCAGTTGTTTTGCTTTTTTTGGTGCAGAATTATTTCACTATTCTTGGTTTTGGCAGTAACCAAATCCACAATAAACACTTATCGCAGAGCCATCGTTACTCACACTTATCCTGTAAAGACGATTTGCGACACAAGGTGATTTTTATCAAGAAATTTATTTCAAAATCGTTTCTGGTGCTCCAGGGATCGGGCAAGTGGAAACTTTTCGCTTTGCCTTTATTTGGCCGTTCCGGAAAAGGTTACCAAAATGCATTCTTCCCCTTTGTGATAAGAGTCGATTCTTGTTTCTGGTATTACGATCCCAGCCCCTGTCTGTTCCCTCAAGTTTTCTAAATCATTTCGTCATCAAAGTGTGGCCCAACAGCGTGCTGTCGCGGGAATTTTTAATATCGGAAATTTAAAAAAAAATTTCGGTGCCCAGCGAAAGCTCAATCTGCCGACCGGATGCATCGCACCCATTGAACCCTCGCTTAAGCTACCCCTGGGCCAGATCCACCTGTCGAAACATGTCATTCCGATACTTTCACAGTCAGTTGATTCCCCAGAAAAAGACGTTGTTTCTTGTGACTTTTTCCTGTTTCCTCGGATAAAGAATATGGTTGACGATTCTCCGGTTCAGAAGTACAGCAAGCAGCAACGAAGGTACTGGAGGGTGTAACAGAAAATGACTTCTCTGTATGAACAATGGCAAAAATGCATAATTACACAGAGTAGTTACTTCGAAGGAAACGCCAAATAAAGAGGTTCTATCTGTGTTCATTCTTCCGTAATAAAATACTAAGTCTCGGAACTTTTTGAACGTAGAAGTGTTAAGACAATCTGTACAAATCATCAATATAAAAATATGGGAAAATGCTAAAATGACCAGTGAAGTAATCATATGATTACCCAACAAATGCATGGACGAAAATTAAGTACCGTTTAGATGCGGCCTAGTTTGTAAAAGGTGCTCATATTGAAATGATAGTGATGGTGTGGGGCGGGGTCTTGACCAGTATTTTTGCCGACCGGGGCAAACAAGATTTTGTCTCCCCAACAACTTTAAATTTTTTACCGTAATTTTATAACGGTATTAAAATGGTAACTTAAAATTAAATTTAATGAAATTTTACAGTGAATACAGAGATTTTTGGAAAAAAAAAGTTTTGAAAAATAAATGTTCGAAGGAATAAGGGAAGGCGCGAATTGAACCGCGTGCAGCGTTCACGACTCGGCGCAGGGCAGCACGCTGTTTTGCAGCCAACGGAAATCAGAACGACGACAGCGCAAATTGAGACGCCACTGATCGCGTGTACGCGCGTTTTTGTAGCGCTTGCTTCTGAGCCGCAGTTTTTCGTGTAACGCGTGCACAATTTTTCGTATTCGTGTTTTTTTGTTTTTAAATAAACAGTGCAGTGGATGATGTTATCACGAAAATCTGCGGCTTTGCAGCAGCGCCACACGCGCATCCGCGATCAGTGAAGCGTAGCCTCGTGTCTGTTTGCACTGTCGTTCCGATTTCCGTTAGCTGCAAAACAGCGTGCTGCCCTTCGCCGAGTCGCGAACGCCGCACGCGTCTCAATTTGCCCCTTTTCCCTAACAGTCTCTCCCCTGATCATAATTTCGTAATTTTACAAACTTATAGAAGTTTTGACGCTAAATCAATTGGTTATAAATAAACAAATGGATCAAGCGAGCTCATATGCGTTAGTTCACACATGTGAACACAGCTGAAGGTTAGTAATTAAAATTTAATTGATAGAAATGGGAGTAGAAAAGTTGTAAAAAACTTCATTTAATTCCACTTTACTCGATCCCAAAGTATGGATTTTTTTTACAAAAATATCGGAACGGCCGAAATTACGGGAAAATACAGGGGTGACCCAGGAAATACAGATTATGTGGCAATATATTCATCTCACATAATTGTCAAACATGTACGTTTTTTTTATGAATTAAATTTTAATTCATCGTGACTTACAGTGGACCTCTATTTCACGCCATTGGCGATTTTTCAGCTAATTTAGTTGGCATTTTCATTTACCTCGCACGACTATTTTTTAGCTATAATTGGCAACTTTACTAAATTTTGACAATTTTGGTGACCACATGAGCGAAATATGTGTGGTCAGCCTTTTATTACTGATACTTTTATACTAGAACCAGGGTCGACCTTACCAGACGTGGGTGCGGATGCGAAAATAATAGCGGGGGCTAGAGCACGACCACCTAGATAAGTTATATAGGAGGTCGTGGCTAGAGGCGTCCAAATAATGTTTGGGCCCCTTGGCTCCAATTTTATATATTCTTCGGGGAAAGAGGAAATCGGCACATCCAAAATGCTGAAAAATTCCCCCGCGAAAAAATACAGCCACAATTAAATTGAAATTACAAAAAAATTTAATGAAAGTTTCTTACTGAAAAACCAATTTAAATTGGGACATAATGAAAGAAACTATCTGAGAACAAATTGTAAATTCAGAATCGATGAATCGAAAATGAGAAAAATAATTAACAGAGATAATCCCAGCAGCCATGGAAATTCAGAATAAATAATATAAATAATTCCAGACCAATGGAAATTCAGAAAAAGCAGAATAATTTCATGATGGAAATCCAGAAAACTGATGAAAATTCTGAATAAACAAAAATAAATGAAAGAAAATCTTCTAGAATTAATGAAAATTCTGAATAAATGAAAGAAGCAATTCCAGAGTTGATGGAAATCCTTAAATAACTGAAAGAAGTAATTCCAGACCTGATGAAAATTCAGAAGAAAAAAAAAACGGAACAAATGAAAAATTACTCCCATAATTTTGATGGAATTTCACAATTCCGGAATTGATGAAAATTAAGAACTACAAAATTTACTATAAATTGTGAATTTACGAAAGAAATTATCATTATTTGAAGTGCGAAGCCCTCCCCAAAACGCGGGTCCCTCTGCGACAAACTCCTAAGGGTGGCTCTGACTAGAACACTTTTTTGCGGGCCGCATTTTGTGCACCCCTGTTTTATTTAAATACAAATACAATTGAATTTATTTAAATACAAATACAATTGAATTTATTTAAATACAAATACAATTGAATTTATTTAAATACAAATACAATTGAATTTATTTAAATACAAATACAATTGAATTTATTTAAATACAAATACAATTGAATTTATTTAAATACAAATACAATTGAATTTATTTAAATACAAATACAATTGAATTTATTTAAATACAAATACAATTGAATTTATTTAAATACAAATACAATTGAATTTATTTAAATACAAATACAATTGAATTTATTTAAATACAAATACAATTGAATTTATTTAAATACAAATACAAAATACAAAAGTAACACAGAATTTTTTTACAAAATAACTCACTTTCACAGAGTCCGCTTTATAGACCATAATAACAGGCATAACAAACATCCACACAGCCATCAAGGATTGATGCCGGCACAGAAAGGAATACCCACAAAGGATTTGAAGCTCGTCTGCAATTAAAATAATTTAAAAATTCAAATCAGACTGAAGTTTATCTTACAGGTAGTGCTGGGAAATAGATTGAAACTTCTAACTGGTTAATCGAAAATTTTTAATCGATTGATCGCATATTTTTCGTAACTATACAGTGCGTCACAAAAGTTTAAGCACAACACTAATTTTGAGTTTTAACTTACTTACTTTGACCTTTGAAAACCAAACACACCCCGCTTCCCATCTCATTGAGATATCTAAGCGTTCCCGGAGGATGGGTGTGTCTGGAAATTTTATTAAATATCTTCAGAATAATAAATAAAAATATTACATATTTAGATTGCACATATAAATTCACATATAACCAATGTTCGTCAATGGACGTATCATAATATACGGAGGAAGAAATTAAAAATCAACTGTAAAATCTACATCATAATCTTCTTGATTCCATCCGAAGATGAACGTTCTAGCGCCCATGCGCTCTAAACAGCGTCACTTACTTACTGCAAATTGTAAGGCTTTGTCATGCAGGATTCCTGCGACAAATGAATGAATGACACACAGCACAAACGAAGCATAAATCTTGAATATTTGCTATATTATAGCAAAAGCAATAAAAATGCACGCCACAAAAGCTTAGGCACAAACTTAGGAATTTTCTTTTTATAGAAATCATTGAAATTCTTTTTAGTAACTTGTGTGATCAGTGATCACCATTGTATTTTATAACATCAAACACGCGATTGCCCATCGAGAGTGCCAGGTTTATTAGCAATTCTAGACGAGCATCAAACCATGCTTTGTCAATAGCATTTTTCAGTTCTGAAAACGAGTAATATTGCTTTCCATTTCCATACGCGACACGTGCAAGGATACCCCCCCCCCCCATAGGTTTTCAATGGGATTGAAGCCCGGACCGAGGGCTGGCCACTCTTGAATTGAGACGTTTTTAGTTTACTTATTCGTTGACTTTGGAATGGAAGCTGAAAAGTCCAGCTTAAAACACCTAATATTCCTCCATAATGGTAATAAATGGCTATCAAGTGTTTCTAGGTACGTTTCTGAATTCTGACTACCATTTGAGAATGTCAATGAGGTTCGTCCATCATAACCAAATGCTTCCCATACCACCACAGAACTTCCATACTGCAGTGGCCAGAATAACGTTCATGGACTATTTCAAACTACGTGGTCTTGGAATGACCGTCTAGGCCGTCTGTATAATAGGTATTTCAAAAACGGTGACGTGGTTATCTTGATTTCCAGAAGGCATTCGATCGGGTCCAACATGGTAAACTCTTGAAGCGTTTTTACACGAGATTGGGATTGGGAGCAACTTGTTGAATGGGATAGAAACGTGGTTGAGAGATAGTTCATAACGGGTTGTGGTAAACGGGGAATTTTCTGTATGAGCAGGTGTGAAGAGTGGAGTCCCTCAAGGAATTGTCCTTAGCCTCATACTTTTCTCACTTTTTATTGATAAACTCGAGCTGGGTATTGATGGGATTGTTAGCAAATTCGCAGATGACGCGAAGCTGATGGGATAGTCGGGAATCCAAGCCATAGGAAGATGTGCTCCAGATGAACTTGAATATGAATGCAGTATGGGCTAATGAAAGGAGCATGACCTTAAGTGTTGATAAGCGATAAGCGCATGGTCGTTCATTTTAGTTCGAACTACCCATGTTTCACATCCGAGTTGAATGGTAAAACTATTCCGTATGCAACTAAAGTCACAGATTTGGAAATTCTCATTGATGAGCGGCTTAGATTTTAATTATTCAGCGTTTAATTATTCACCATTATTCAGCGGTGGTGAAAAAATCGAATATAATGCTCGGTTTCATTCTTAAAAAGATCTCTTCGCGTTCTAATAACGTCATTCTTCCGCTTTTCCGAGGCTTAGTTCGTCCTGCACTGGATTATGCCGTAAGGTTTTGAAGGCAATACCTACATAGGGACATAGACTTGGTTGAGAAGGGTGCAGAGAAGAGCTACGCGTTCTCTTGTTGGCACACAAGGCTTGAGCTATGAAGAAGGACTTAATTTCTTTAATATGTTTACATTGGAGTAACGCAGGTGTCGGGGAGTGGGGGGGGGGGGATATGTTCGAAGCGTTTAAAATTTTCAACGAATTGGATAAGATCAGACCCGTATCTAAAAATTCCGTTCGGACGTGGACCACTTTCATTTCGGAGGGGGGGGGGGGACAAAGTGATAGAACAATAGATTTGTCCATCCCTTTGCCTTTTTTTCGGTGATTTTCTCACATTTCGGCCCCCACCCCCAGTCCACCTCTCTCGTTACAGCCTTAGATTAGGTGGACCAAGATTAATTCACCCTCAATCAATTGCTTCGACAAGGAGAAACCAATATTAGTTTGTAAGGGATAGTTTCAAGTTGTGGTGTCGCAGGGAGTCTTTCTCTAATAGGGTTGTTAATAAATGGAATAGCTTACCCCCGGGGGTCGTGAATTCTAACGCAATTGAGACACTTGAAAAGAAATACGATAAACATAGTGGGTTAAATCGAGAAATTATTCATACTTAGATAAGACAACGATAATATTTTTTATGGGCATTCTATAGTATTAATTATTAGTTTTTTTCTTTCGTAATGTAATGCTCTTATATTGGGTTGCTGTATTTCTGTTATGCTTGACCTGCATATTTCTTATGGTATCCTTTTTTCAGTCACCTCGTTGGGCGTTTTGCCTGTTGTAGCCTTGGTGTTTGTGTATATGATTTCTATACAAGATATACAGAAGACTGGATGTTGTGAAGATATTTATTATTTGAGATGTTAATTTTTTTTTTTAAGGAAGTAAAAAACTCATCTCTGCCTCTACCGGGAGTAGAACCCGGGTCCCTCGATTGCCGGACGAGTGCTCTGACCGCTAAGCTACAGAGGAGATAGAGATTTTCCTTCGCTAGAGCGTATATATGCCGAACAATACAATTTTTCCTTCCTTAAAAAAAAAATTAACATCTCAAATAATAAATATCTTCACAACATCCAGTCTTCTGTATATCTTGTATTAACAAGTGGAGAGCGACATTCATGTCATATATATGATTTCTGTTGTAGTGCGTTCTTATCCGTATAGATGTGTAACCCTCCTCACGCTCCTGGTGACTGTGAAAAAGAACGTCAGTTAAAATAGTTCCATCGATTTGTATAACATGTGTGTGTGTGTCTTCCTTCTCGTTATATTTCGTTCATATATGTATATTAAATCGATAAGTTTTGATTGTGTTTTATCTTGTCACTACAAGCATCGGATCACTCTGGCACGCACGCACTCACACACACACCCCTTGAGTAAAATTACTAACAAAATTGATCAACTATTTCTAAGTTTATCAAAGAATATACGGTATTGTGTCCCTAAACTTGTGTGATGCGCTGTATAATATGACAGACATGATGCCAATTAGACATGATGACTGAAGTGACATGATGCCAATCTCTCTCACACAGTGCAGTTTTAAGAAATTCAATTTTGCGGAAAAATTCATAAACTTTTACTTGCTCTCAATGGGATTCGTCACCCACGTCGAACCAACTGAATGTAAATTTTGAGAGTGGAAAGAAGGAACTTGACGTTGATAAGCATTTCTATTACTGCTTTTACAAGGGGGCACCAGTATCGATTGTTAAGGGACAATACGAGGCTATGGTGTCGCAGGGAATTTTTCTCTAATAGGGTTGTTAATAAATGGAATAGCTTACCCCCGGAGGTAGTAAATTGTAACACAATTGACACGTTTAAAAAGAAGTACGATAAACATGTTGGGGTAAATCGAGAAGCTCTGTCCATTCTTACAATAAGACAACCATAAGTATTGTTATCGGCATTGTATAGTATTTCATCATGTATATATATATTGTTTGTAATAGCATTTTTAATTGGATTGCTGTATGTTTTAAATACTGTATATGACATCCAAATTTGTTATGGGCATCTTTTTCTCAGCCACCTCGTTGGGCATTTTTGCCTGTTGTGGCATTGTATTTGTATTGTATTTGTACACTCATGTCCATAAATTAAGGATAATTCAGAATCACACGGAAATCGAAATCTGAAGTAAAAATTTCACCTGTAGAATTATCACACACATCTGCAAGAATGATATGCAAATTTCAGGAAGCCACCAGATGATGCCGATAGTACGTCACAATGACGAGAGTGTAAGGGGGGGGTATATAAGGAATGGTGGCAAAGAAGTGAAATTGTTCACAAAAGAGTTCTGTGACGCGCTCAGTGCCATAAGCGAATAGTTATGACACAGAGGACGCATGTGGATGATTTTTTACGTGGTAGAATTATCGGCCGCCTGGAATGTGGGCGTACTCAGATGGAAGTATCCGAGGAACTTGGAATTGCCCTAAGTGTCATCTCTAGGCTTTGGCAACGATTCCAAGATAACGGAAATGCCAGTAGACGTTACAGTACAGGTCGCCCCCGAGTTACAACGCCGAATGAAGACCGGTATTTGGCTGTAACTGCCAGAAGAAGCAGACGGAGCACTGGATCCGACCTGTCTCGTCAGCTATCTGCAGCCACAGGTACCACAGTTTCAAGGCAAACCGTGTACAGACGTTTGGGAGATATTGGTCTATATGCTCGCAGGCCTGTCAGATGTGTTCCGCTCACGGCAACTCACTGTCGGCAGCGATTAGCCTGGAGTAGAGAACATGCAATGTGGACATCGTCACAGTGGGCTTGTGTGGTGTTTTCCGACGAGTCCAGGTTTAGCTTGCAGTCTGATTCACGTCGGACTTTCATACGGAGAACGCCAGGTACCCGTTATTACCAAGACAACATCATTGAACGACACCGTTACGGTGGTGCAGCATTGCTCGTTTGGGGTGGAATTATACTAGGTTCCAGAAAAGATCTGCATGTTCAAACCGGAACCATAAAGCCAAAATTTATCGGGAAATCATTCTGGAACAACATGTATGTTTGTTTAGGGGTGCCACGGGCGCAGAATTTGTGTTTATGGATGACAACGCCCGTCCTCACCGAGCAAACATCGTAAACGAATACCTTGAATCTGAGGATATAACCCGTATGGAATGGGCAGCATTCTCACCTGACTTGAATCCGATAGAGCATGTGTGGGACATGCCTGGCCGACGAGTTGCAGCCCGTCAACCACCTCCTACATGTGTACCGGAACTTCGGAGAGCATTGCTTGCTGAGTGGAGTGATCTTCCACAGGATCAGATCGATAATTTGATACTCAGCATGCCTAGGCGTTGTACGGACTGTATTTCATCGCATGCGAGACATACAATGTATTAACGATCAAACCATGTAATAGTAAGTTTTTGCGAAGGAGATATTTTTTGCAATTGCTCCAGGGAGCAAAAATCGTAGTTTTTATGAATGGTATCATACAAACACCATCGTTTTTGTTCTTTATCTTTTGTTTAATAAATGGGCTTTATGAATAAGTAACGTTTGTTTTGTTTCTGAACCTTTATTTGCCGGAGCTGGCATTATCCTTAATTTATGGACATGAGTGTATTTAATTTATGTTATAAAAATATATTTTATCCATTGCGTGCACCTATTCCCCAGATGTAAACAAATACATACTGTCACAAATTGCTTGCATAACAGACATCTCGTGCAGTACGTTCACCTAAGAAGAGCGCCCAGAGCGTGTGGTTTATTAGGCCACCACGCTGTAAATGATTGAAAAACTCCATGGTGTCGTCGCAGATTGAAGGTGCTTGAGATAGCTGATGGTGTGGGCGTTTCAATAGAACAGATTTATGTGTCCGGTCCTTAAATGTTCAATGACTCCTTGGTTACATAATCACAATGTATATATTAAAAGAAAATAACCAAAAATTACAACGATACCCATCTCTTTTCGATGTGCCTTTCACTGCTTCATTACAACACACACACACACGCGCGCACGCACGGGAATCGAGGTCGTGTTCGAGTATTAATTTTCTACATCTTAACGCCTCGACATAGTCATCAACAATCGCCCCGAGAGAAGAGAAACTCACAAGATAGTGCTCCTGGAACGGGACTTTGAGCCAATCAGCGTGTTGGGTGAGATCTGCGTCACGGAAAGTTTCCGGGAACTTAGACCACCCGACCCCTTGAAAGTGAAAGTGGACCTCGTCCATCTTTAATATAGATTGTCCGAGGGGGCCATGTGGGAAAACTTTCGTTCTCACGATCCGTGAGATAATTCCCCTTCTCCAGCCGAGAGAAAAAAAAAGAAAGCCAACACCTACACTTTATGTACAATATAGCCATCCAAAATGATAATAATATAATTTACATAAAGTATGTTATGACTTCGATCATAACATCATCCTGAAGACATCGGTGTCGATTTTTGACCGTGGGTGTAACATGGATTCACTGCTGTACACCAGAGTCAAACAACTGGTGAACTGGCATCAAATAAAGCAAAGGCTGTTTTGTCAGCTGGAAACTGATGGCGACAATTTTTAAGAATTTTCAAGGCATTACCGACATAGACCACTTCCAGAAGGGTCAGACAATAATAAGAGAACGTTATGCGATACTTCTGCAAAATTTGAAAGAACAGCTGCAGGTGGAACGGCTAAGGCTGGCGCACAAATAAAGTACTGTTTCACTAACACACAATACTCAATCTCACAGATATACCATTGCAATTGTAAAATTGCGTGGATTAAGCTTTGCGCAAACTTTTCTCTCATCCACCGAATTCTACGGATTTGACACCACGTGACTTTTTTCCATATTCCGAGTTATTTTAATTCAAAAATTGCAGAAAAGTTGCGGAAGAACAGCATTAACCTAACGGTCAACACTCCTCCCACTTTTATGCTTTCTTTCTTTCAAACCGAACACAACTCAGGTGTATCGTCATGGGCAATTTACTACCTAGTGAGTTGTGCCGGAAGTGTAAGCGTGTGTACCTAACAGTCTGAGTGCGTATCTAGTGTTGTGTATGATTTTTCAGTGCTGCCATCTATATCTCAGAAGTGAAGTGAGTGATGTGTAGTGACTGAATATTTGTACTGTTTGTAGGACTGTTGCTCTCTGTGGCGAGACTTTTTAACGGGGAGATCGGCTCGCATTCACGCCTCGAAGTTGGGAGCCACAAAAAACCAACTTCAGCCGACCACCACTATGGCGACGGTGGGGCTCTTTTATGCTTTTTTTTTCCGATTCATTTTTCCCCGATTTTTGAAATCAAAAATACCTCAGTGAATATTGTACTTAGAAACGTGGCAACTTATTTCGTCGGTTTCAGGAGAGACTTGGTGAATGGGTTTTTGAGGACCGGGTGTCCTTATAAAGCAGTGATTCCCAACAGGGGCGTTAACGCCTCCCTTGGAGGTGATGGAATGTTCCGGAGGGGGGCGGTAGAAGCTACGGGTATAACATACGATCCTATGGGTTAGATTGCGTTGGGGGGGGGGCGATGGGAGAAAAAAATTTCTGAAGGGGGCGTTGGAACAAAAACGGTTGGGAAACTATGAACTATAGTATTGGGAAAGAAGCTGAATTTAAAACAATCTATAGAGGCAAAAATAGGTTTAAAGGTTGGTATAATTCCAATTTGAAAAATGCTCGAGAGGCGTTCAAAATTACCTTGTACCAGTTTTGAGGGTGAAAATACCGTACGCCATGAAATAAAAAAAATCTAAATTTTTATACGGTCCCCCAACTTGCAATTAGAAAGGTGTCGCCCCGTATCTCCTAAGGCCAAAAGAAAAAAATTCAGTGTTTTCAAGAGCTATATTTGCGGAGATATTTGAATTATGAAAGAACAGCAAAAAACTGACGGACGGTCAACGCCCCTTTCTCTCATTTACGCTGTCCTTTCCCAACTTTTCGCCGTTTTTTTTAATTCGATTATCTCAGCGAATATTTCACTTAGAAACTTGGTATTTCTCTGTTACCGTAGAAACTTTTAAAATGAATTAAACCGGAAAAATAACTGGAAAAACGGTTTGCAGGGTTAGAATAGCTCGGGCACTGGAATTTTTTTACGGTATTAAAAAGTAACTAAAAAACAGCCGATAGGTGGCGCTGGTACGAGTGATTTCGGTGGAAATATGCAAATAAAACGGTTATAAGAACTTATACAAATACAACGCCACAACAGGGAAAATGCTCAGCCACCTACCTCGTTGGGTATTTCATTCCACCTGCTGCACTCTGTCGTTGCTGGATTTGTGACTCGCCAATAATGTGTGGTGGTGGTCGTCATGTGGAACACATACTGCTGTAATAAACGATTTGGAGGCATTCTGTTCGTTATTCGCGTACATTTTCTTTGTCTTGTTACGTCAGCGCCACCTATCGGCTGTTTTTGAGTTAATTCCCGCGACCTAGCTATTCTAACCCTGCAAACCGTTTTTTATTTCGGTTGTTTTTCCGGTTTTTATGAATTTTTGAAGTTTTTACGGATTTTTGCCCACCTTGTATATACATATCCAAAATGTTATATATCCTACTGTATGCAGGTACATAATTTAAGACATCGAATCGGTTTCTTAACCTAATCAAGTTAAATTACAAATTTTTCACGCCAACTTTAATCGAATTTCGGACTGATCGAGTCACGCGGTTAACTCAACCAAAATTATCAACCGCGATTAACAAATGATCGATTAATCGCACCAGCCCTTATAATTGCAACTGCAGACAAAAAGAAGAAACAACAGAAAAAAGACATTATACTCACAGACATTGAATTTATGTAGAAACCTGCTCAATCCAAGCCGATAATTAAGAGAATTGAGTACGTGACCCAAGATGTCGATGGAATGCAGCTTCAGGGGTGTCAGCTTGCGCATCAACCTCGCTTGCCTTCCGTATTGGAAATACATCAGGAATGCAAATAACATGAAGATGCCGATCAGGACCAAACGCAATAAAAGCGGTAAATACAGGGACTGGAAATCCCTCGCGATGTCTTCGACTCTCTTTGGAAGCATTTTTGCGGTACGTATGACTTCTCCGACAACAAAAATTAAAATTTCCCCCCTTATACGTGGATTTTCAACATATCAGTTAATAAAATATCATATTTTTCCCTCGTTTATATATTACCCATCGCAATTTAGTGATGTTATCATTCGATCAGATATGTATTATTATCATTTTTCACCCGTTCCAGTGTCTCATCGTTTGTTTTCAAAAATGAATAATAATCTTATCTCGTCGTGTGGCATCTAGGAATGAAATTTTTTTTGTCTATAAAAGTGTTTGTTGTGGCATTTTGTTTTGTTTTGAGATAGATAGTGCAATGGTGTGACTGTTTTGAGATTTTAAATGAAGGTGAACGAATGATAATTTTTAGATGAGATCAAAGTACAGTGGGGCAGGCTTCCATGGTTCCCAACGCCCCACGTATACATTCAAAACGGTTCCTCCCATGGTTACGCGCCCCATGGGGGAGGGGGAAGAATATGATTTTCAAGGGAGGGAGGGGGGGAGCACACAAATTTATTTTTCAGAAAGAGCAATTTTGTTTATAATGGCAGAAATTTCAGGGGTTATTCACACACACACGCACACACACCGTGAACGATTTTTTTCATCCTTACTTCGGCCGTCCTTTCGTTCTTTCTTTTTCATGGACGCCATGTTCTTTGGAAGCTTTAGACTGGTTGTAAGGTTCAGGAGAAAAGGCTGGAAAGAAGGCCTGGGAGAAAACAGGAGTCGCGAGAGAAAGAAAAGGGAACGATTTAAGACATTCGAAAAAGGGAGAAGAGCGCGAAAGTTCGTACCGAAGAGACAGGACGGTTTCGTTGGAGGCGTTGGATAATAAATGAAATGAAGTGTCGTTTTCTTCTTTTGGGAGTCTAGAACCCAGTTATTTCGTCCTGAAATCGTAGTAGAGGTACAGCCGAGGACCTACGACCGATAAGAAGTCGGGGGAAAGTTTACTGGCGTAGTCGGTAGGATAGGATCGTGGCTTCAACGACTCAAGATTGTCGCTGAATTAGAAGAAGAGTGAAGGATGACTCAAAGTGTTCCGGACTCTGCCACGAAGCCGGGCTGGGAGAGATCTCGGCAACGGGATAAGTCCAGTGGCAAAGTTCTGGCGTTCATTCATTCAGTGCAGTTACACACGACCTAAGTACCCCGCGACATTCCCAGATCACTTACATGAATAACACGTGACTTAACAAACTACCCTCGTATACTACTACGTTCAAGAAGTTCCGAGAATTATTTTATTAAGGAAGAATGAATATAGGGAGAACCTGTTTATATATTTGTGGTGTTTCCTTCGAAGCAAGTAACATGTGCAATTAACGCATTTTTGAAATTCTTCATACAAAGATGTAAATGCGGATTTCGAGCCTTTTTCTGTCACACCCTCCAGTGCCTTCGTCACCGTTCGCTGCACTCCTTCGGAACCTGAGAATCGTTTCCCCTTAAGCAAATCCTTTTTCGAGAACGAAAGAAAAAGTCACGGGGGAATGAGGTCGTTGTAGAAGTATTGGAATGTGGGGGATATTTTGATAGGTGATCTGACACCAGAAGGAACCTGTGAGCAGGCACATTGGCGTGATGAAGAATCCAGGACTTGGCCTTCCAAAGATCTGGTCGCTTGTGTCTCACCGAATCATGCAAACCTTTTGAAGACTCGCAGATCCCTCCTGGTGTCAGACTACCTGTCAAAACATCTTATTCCAATATTTCTACAACCCTTGATCTTGCCCCATTTTTCTTTTTTTTTCTGGGGTAAAGAATTTGCTTAACTCTTACAGCGGCAATCCCGAGATATCTCGTCAAACTTGATCTACTTCATTTTTGGTCATCCCGAAATATCTCGGGTTCTTAACCCTTTAAGCCCGAGCTTCGACGATCGCGCAGGTGAAATACTTAACAAAAATTCATGTTTTCGAAAATTTCCCGGTTTTAAAGGGTTGACACTTTTTTATTGGTGGTTATAATGCGAAACAGGGAAAATTTTAAAAAAACACTTAAAGGGTTAACGGAGATTCTCAGGTTCCGAAGTGCAGCAAGCAGCGATGAAGGCACAAGAGGATATGGCAAAAAAAAACAAAAAAAACAAAAAAAACGTGCACAATCCGCATTTACATCTTTGTATGAACAATGGCGAAAATTCATAATTGTGCGCAGGGTAGTTATTTCGTAGGAAACAAACAGGTTCTATCTGTAGTCTCGTAACTTTTTCAACTTAGTAGCATATAAGCGTAAGTACAGTATATCATACTAATATTGTTCTTACTTTTTCATTTACATGTTGGGAAAATCTCTGAACGGACATCACCGTTGATATTCATGTCGGAATCGACCGACCATGGAACAATTTAGGAGCAAGTTATGGCGTTGGATCATCATTTTTATGCTAGAAGAAGAAGAATATTGTCTCGTGTGTGTGGACGATTCCAATATGTACGACGAGGGGGAAATTGTGACATCGGCAACATCAATGGCTTTTCTTCGTCGACATTTTACGACATCGACGTGATTCTTGTCTTATGAAACAAAGGCATTGTGTGAGAATCGGGAGAAATAAATTATAACTGTTATTGTTGTTATGTTATTCGTATGATTAGTCGTATTATATTTCAGTGATAAGTAAAATTTTTGTACTGTAATTGGGTAATTTATTTCAATTGCAAGATCCAATTTGATAAATCTCCGCTCTCTTCCAATTAGGACTACTCTAAACATAATAGAAAAAAAGTAGTTGAGAAAAAGTGACCACATACGACCGTATTTCCTGGTACATTTCCATAATTTTGTCCGTCCCGAGATTTTCTGTAATGTCCCGTATTTTTTTCCCCAATTTTCAAAGATCCGGCTCAACATTCATTGTTTTCTGAAATCAAATCACGGCGGATCAAAATTAATTCTACGAAAAAAATCATTTAGCGTGACAAATATGTGAGATAAACATTGAAATTTCCTATTGAAATACTCCAATTAATTGCACTGACCATATTTCTTCCAGAAAAATACGGGAATTCGGTATCCCGAATACGTAAATTGCCAATAGTCACCAAAAATTATGGAACAGGTAAATAAGGTTGCCTATTTAACTAAAATCAATGGAAAATCGCCAATGAAAGAAAATCAAGCCTTATTGCAGCAGTGCTTAACCTATGGGTCGCGATTCAAATTTAGGTCACTGGGGTTTCCAAGGTGGGTCGTACAAATCTACTTACAGCCAGGGATTCTTGAATTATGCGTCATGATCCAAACTTGATTCGCAGGAGCTTCCCCGATGAGTGTGTCGTACAAACCCATTTACATTCTTGTATAAATGCTCTTATTTGCACCATTGGTTTCACCAATTTTGAAAAACTAAGGGTCAACTCTAAGGGTCGTGAAACTGATCTTGTCGTTGATTTTGGGTCGCGGCTGAAAAAAAGGTCAAGAACCTCTGCCTTATTGATAATCATAGCGGATTGAAATTTAATTCAACGCCAAAAAAAAAGCTCAACCATACAAATGAGATAAATATTCATAACTATGTTCATAATTATTGTCTGAGGCTTTCATGGCCGGCGTTCAATGACCTGCAAGCGGAAACCTACGTCCGTTTAACCTCAGAAGATGCCTTTCACAGATGTAGGGGAAACGTTAGGAAGGAAATCCCTTAGACTTGTGTTTCCCAAAGTGGGCAATATCGCCCCCTGGTGGGTGATGAAATGGTCCAGGGGGCGATGGAAGCTACGGACTTTACATGGGATCCTATGGGCTCATTTGTGTTATGGGGCGATGAGAGGAAAAAATTGCTGATAAAGTTGCGATGGAAGAAAAAGTTTTCAAAATTCAATGGAAAAGCGCCACTTTTTCACCTGGTAGTCGAAAATTGAACTTTTTTTTTTCTCATAAATCTGTCTCCCATGGTTGCATTAAGATATCCTAAAGGTTGTATTCGGATAAGCGGTTTCTGAGAAAAACTACGCAGAGAACGGAAGCTTTAATTATAATCACCCTGTATGCATAAAAATTCCTAGGTTGACCATATTATATCCATAACAATATTACAAATTCAGATACAAACTGGATATAGCCAATCGTTGATAAAAAAAAATGCCAAGTGCGATTAACCGTTTAAAGGTCGAACTATGAACAAAGTCACTTATTGTTTTGAAATTTGGAAGTTGAGGTCCTTTTGCATGCCTATACATAGACCAACTTTGAAATTTGAAGAAAAAAATTTGTTTTCTTTGTTTTTCACGATATTCCATAGATGGAACATTGGCACTTGGGGAGAGGTGAAAGCGGAAACTGGTATCGCCTGTATTCCAACGATTATTTACTTCTGGAGCACAGTTATCACACGAAATTTCCTATTTTCTACTAAAAATTCAAATTCGCAACACATACTGGTTGTTTTAACATAAAAATGTGTGTGAGTGCTGAAAATTCAAATTTTTTTCCAATGTCCGCGATAAAAGAAGGAAAACATATTTGTGATGGACCCGTTTGTCACATTGGTAGCATTTATACATAGTGTTTTTTTTTGGCAAACCGCACTCCGTCCTTTCGTCGCAGACAATACGATGGCCATCAGATGACCTGACATCGTTTTTTCAGTTGACAACGTGAACTTGGATAAATAATTAACCCCTCCTTCGTTTGCAGAAGGTTCAATTGTTACTTCTCTTTGGAATTCCAAATGCGAAATACGATCCGCTTCTCTCAATTATCCAACGAGCTGTAATGGTCATATGGCTTATATAGAATTTTTTTTATCCCATGTAATAATTTTTTTTCCCGATCGCTCAAAACTGTCTTGCCTTTTCTTGAAACTTGAGTGTTGCGCTTGCGTTTTTTGCTCCTTTTTTCTGCCCTACACATCTTTTGAAGAACACATTTTAGGAGTTTTCCAACACCTCATCCTCGTTGTTGAAAAATTACATAGCATTTCACATGCAATAGTTTGAACCGATCTACTACTGTAGATCATTTTCAACAATATCATCTTCACATCCATGATGTTCCCATTTTCATTAGCACGTAATTGACATATACTGCATCCTGTAATTCGGAATCTGAAAGAGTTTCTTAATATCTTACAGCTTCTTCTAATGTAAGATACCTTTTTGATATGGTTACGCGCAGCTGAACACAACAAGACTATCTAAGATTGCACTAAGACTATCTGGTTGGCCTATGTCATTTACGAGCTATTAGTTGATTGTTGACGCCGTCCATGTACGGTGCCTTTCAACATATACGCTCCAAGGTTGAAATATTCTATCTGATTCCATAGCTTAGATGGTAGAGCACTCGTCCGGCAAGCGAGAGACCGGGGTTCGAGTCCCCGTGGGGGCAGTGATGAATTTTCTTCCTTGTAATCTTCATCTACCACAAATAACCAGTCTTTCGATGAACCTTGTATTGACAAGGGGAGAGGACGTTTCTATATGCATATGGCCATCTGGTTGACCTTTGTCATTCACGAGCTATTAGTTGATTGTTGACGCCGTCCATGTACGGTGCCTTTCAACATATATATACGTTCCAAGGTTGAAATATTCTATTTGCTTCCATAGCTTAGATGGTAGAGCACTCGTCCGGCAAGCGAGAGACCGGGGTTCGAGTCCCCGTGGGGGCAGTGATGAATTTTCTTCCTTCTAATCTTCATCTACCACAAATAACCAGTCTTTCGATGAATCTTGTATCTAAGATTGTCGAACTTGGTTTGATTAGTCTGAAGTTCGCAAAAATGTACATTTCTAGGAATTCAAGAATAAAAAAGTACTCACCCAATATAAACAATCCACCCCAGAAAGCACATTCCTCTGTGTCATATTATCCAGAATTACCCCTTTACGCATGTCGAACGATGACAACCACCCTGGGGTTAGAACGGGCAAATCGAAGCAGCGCATTGCACATTAGATATCCCTAGAATCAAAGGCCAATGTTCCATAAATGGAACATGCATTTTTGAACGCGCGTAGCTCTTTAACGTAACAGTACAAAGAAACTAATTGATTTACTTTGATTGATACATTAAGTGGTAGAAACACACAAAATAATATTCAATTTACTTCAAAATTGAAATTTTGGCAAATTTTTATCGAAATGGGGAAAAAATGCCCAAAAAATGTCAAATTTCAAAATTCTGTCCAAAATGTTTGCATCAACCTAAAGTTTCCGAATTTATTTCAAAAAATACTTTAAACTCTCGTCTATATACGATAAAAAACCTGAAATGTTTGAATCAATTTTTATTTGATATTTTTGTAAAAAAAAAACTATGTTCCATTTATGGAACATTGGCCTTTAAACGGTTAAGTTGCCAATTATAGCAAAAAAAAAAATTTTTAATGCAAGTAAAGTTGCTGATTAGATCCAAAAAATTGTCAAAAGCAAGTAAAACTCCCATTTACAACCAAAAACAATTTTCCAGTGAAGGTAAAATTGCCAATTACAGCTAAAAAAATGGTCAAAGGCAAGAACTTAAGTTGCCAATTACGGCCAAAACATTTTTCAAAGGTAAGTAAAGTTGCCAGTTCTAGTCAAAAAAATTTTTTCAAATCATGTAACATTGCCAATTACAGCCAAAGAAGTTTCCAAACGGCAGTAAAGTCACCAGTTACAGCCAAAAAATTGGCAGAGCTTTAGGCAAGTAAAATCACTAATTTTAGCCGAAAAAAATAGCCAGAGGCAAGTGAAATTGCCAATTACTGACAAAAAAAGTTGTCCAAGACAAGGGAAGTCGCCAATTAAAGCCAAAAAAAAAAATTGTCAAAGTAATGAATGAAAATAATAGTGTTGTTCTGGTTTTCACAAAATTCAAGTAAATCTCATTTGAAAGTAAAGAAAGAAATGGGACATTTGCTTTACGAAAAACGATTGGAATGTCCCGTAAACTTTAAGATCAGCGGGAGAATTGCCGCATATCTGGCCCACGGAAAGTTTGTGCTTTAAAACAGTCGAGACGATCGGAAATACGGGACATATGGGCACCTTATTGATCCCACAAATGTAATGAAATGGCGGACATTAGACATCAAAGGGAATTTATTCATTTAATACTCAAATTACGTTATAAACATGAAATTAGTTTAATGAAATATGATTAACGGAAATCTTAAAGGTCAGCTGATGCACAATAAGTTAATTATATTTCTTCACTGGGGCTTTCGGATGTTCTACAGCAGGGGTGCTCAAAGGATACTTCATTAGTTTGAAAACAACTTTTAATTGCTCTGAAAATGTGCCACGGGCGACTTAATTGTAGTCAGAATTGTGCGGAGAACAGCGCCCCGGGTTAATTGAGTGATTTGATAATATGCCGCTGACCACTTGAGTGATCTGGAACAGCGTCCCAAGTCAGTCAAGTGATTTCTAAATGCGCTGTGGTTCTTTTGAAAGATCTATGGATATGCTGTGGGTCACTTAAGAGATCTGTGGATGTGCTGTGGGTCACTTAAGAGATCTGTGGATGTGCTGTGGGTCACTTAAGAGATCTGTGGATGTGCTGTGGGTCACTTAAGAGATCTGTGGATGTGCTGTGGGCACTTAAGTGATATGGGAATGTACCGCGGACCACTTAAGTGGTCCAAAAAAATGTGCTGCAGGTTACTTAAGTGTTCTGCAATTGTGCCGCGGGCCACTTAAGTGATCTGGAGCAGCGTCCGATTCACTCAAATAATTTATAAATGTGGTGTGATTCTTTTGAAGGATCTATGGATGTGTTGTGGGTCACTTAAGTGATCTTGGAAATGTGTTATGGGTCACTTAAGTGATCTTGGAAATGTGTTATGGGTCACTTAAGTGATCTTGGAAATGTGTTATGGGTCACTTAAGTGATCTGGGAATGTGCCGCGGACCACTTAAATGATCCAAAAATGTACTGCACGCCACTTAAGTGTTCTGGAATTCTGCCGCGGGCCACTTAAATGATCTGGAGCAGCGTCCCAAGTCAGTCAAGTGATTTCTAAATGTGCTGTGGTTCTTTTGAAAGGATATGTTGGTCACTTAAGAGATCTGTGGATGTGCTGTGGGTCACTTAAGTGATATGGGGATGTGCTGTGGGTCACTTAAGTGATACGGAAATGTGCCGCGGACCACTTAAGTGGTCCAAAAAATGTGCTGCAGATCACTTAAGTGTTCTGGAATTGTGCCGTGGGCCACTTAAGTGATCTAAAGCAGCGTCCGAGTCACTCAAATAATTTCTAAATGTGCTGTGGTTCTTTTGAAAGATCTACGGATGTGTTGTGGACCATTTAAGTGGTCTGGGAATGTGCCGCGGATCACTTAAGTGATCTAAAAATGTGCTGCAGGCCACTGTAGGGATGTGGAACTTCATTGCGGGTCACTTAAGTGATCTAGTGATGTGTCACTTAGCTCATTTTTACAAATGTAGGTTTGAGGCCGCGCGCCACATCAGATGACTCCGAGAGAAACATTTGGCTGGCGGGCCATTGGATGAACATATAAGTTCTATGCGGTCGTGGTGAAAAACAAGTAAATGGGGAATCAAGGTAAATTATTAACAGCCGTATTTACCAACACAGTTTTATCTGCAATCGCGGGTGAAAGGATTGAAGATCGAAGCGGATTGGTCAAATTGAGGATTTTAATCAATCCGTGTCGATCGCTAATCCTTTAACCTGCGATTGTAGTAACTCTGTCGGTGAATACGGCCATAGCTACAAATAGCAAAGATGTTAATAAAGCAGATGTTAATAAAACACAGATGTTAATAAAGCATTAAATAGATACATATATATGATGGGGGGAAAATGAACTTTTGGAATTCAGTAGACCTATTTACATGCCCCCCACACAACATTCAGGGCTGTCTTTGCAGCATCATGGGCCCCAGAAGAAAATAGGTTATCTGAGGCCCTTAACTGATTTGAAGTAACACCTGAAAATTAACATTTTCACTCTCATTTTCAAAATCAGTGTTAGATAATACCATTTAGACCCCGGAGGGTGCTCATGTTAAAGAAGGTTCTGTGTAGATCTGGGGGTGCACATGCTCAGAATCATTTGCGGTCACTCCCCCCCCCCCCCCTGTCCGAAACAGGTAATTTCGCGTTCTCGTCTGTAGCAAATTTATACTGTACAAAAATGTGATTCCTTCTGAGCATCAGGCCCCCTCCCCGTTTTTTAAATGAGGCCAATCTACCAGTAGACAGTACCGTCTTAACGCATGGGCCCACCCGGACACGGCCCGGTGGCCTCAAGAGAAAAGAGGCCTCACAAAAATGAAATGTGGTTGAAATTTCCGAGAATTCGCCACGTAGGGATTCAGCAAAAAATTATTTGGCCCGGGGGCTCGCGATGCTCTTAAGACGGCCCTGCCAGTAGACCTCCTCCCTCCCCAACAAGAAAGAGGCTGACGGGGCTCTTAGGGGTCATTCAAGTATTACGTCAGCATCGAGGGGGGGAGGGGGTTTCGGATTTGCTGACTTTTAATGACGGGGGGGGGGGGTTGGAAGGTTGTTCACGTCATCAACCACCGCTTTTTGAAGATATGAAATATTCTAAGCTGCTGACCGTGGGGGGGGGGGGGGGTCAAAAATGGCTGAAAATCTGCTTACGTAATACTTGAATGGCCCCTTACCACGGAGGACAACTGATTGGACATATTTATAAAATTTCTATACACTCGATTACACTACGCAATTTCTATACACTACGCACTCTCTATAACAGCGGTTCTCAACCAGTGCTCCGCGGCAGCTCGAGAAAAATACAAAAAAAAACAGTAAATTCGGAAAAAATAATTATAAGTATTTTTGAATAATAATAATAAATCAGTAACTGAATGGCAAATACGCCTACGGGGCTCCTCCATAGAAATTATATACTACAAAGGGCTCCGCGAGTCAAAAAAGGTTGAGAACCACTGCTCTATAACATTACTTGAGAATCAATATAATAAGTAAAACTGGGTTCCGCTCCTGCACGTAGGGGACCCAGGCTTAGACAGAGGAGCCACAAGAAGAAAATATGATCCAAAAAGGGGCCGTGGGACGAAAAAGGGTGAAAAACACTGCTTCAGAGTAATATTTTTTGGTGACAAGTAGCCATTTATGTGAATTATATGAAATTTGACTCTCTTCTGAAAAATTATTTCAGGAATAATTTTCCCCCATTATAAACCAGAAACAATACCCATTATTATTCATGGAAATTTGTTTTTATTGGTTGAACTGAGAAAAACGTAGTAACAGAATGAAAATGAAAATGCAAAATTAATGAGAGAATTAATTTCAGAATAGATATGATTATTCAGAATTAATCCCAGAACGGAAAAGAATTCCGAAATAATTCCAAAATGGATGAAATTCAGAATTGATTAAGAATGAATGAAAATTCAAAATCAATGAAAGAATTTATTTCATAATGGATGGGGATTCCGGAGTAATGAAACGGGTAGTTTCAGAACGAATGATTAATTCAATGAATGAATTAATTTTTCAAATTAGTTGATTATTCTGAACTATTTTCAAAATGGAGAATTCAAATTAATTTTAGAATGGAGAATTCAAATTAATTTTAGAATGGAGAATTCAGAATTATTTCCAGAATGGAGAATTCAGAATTATTTCCAGAATGGAATATTCAGAATCATTTCCAGAATGGAATATTCAGAATTATTTCCAGAATGGAGAATTCAGAATTAATTTCAGAATGGATGAAAATTCAGAATTAATTTCAGAATGGATGAAAATTCAGAATTAATTTCAGAATGGAGGAGAATTAAGAATTGATTTCAGAATGGATGAGAATTCAGAATTTCAGAATGGATGAGAATTCAGAATTTCAGAATGGATGAGAATTCAGAATTTCAGAATGGATGAGAATTCAGAATTTCAGAATGGATGAGAATTCAGAAATAATTTCAGAATAGAGGAGAATTCAGAATTAGTTTCAGAATAGAGGAGAATTCTGAATTAGTTTCAGAATGAATGAGAATTTAGAATTAATTTCAGAATGGATGAAAATTCAGAATTAATTTCAGAATGGATGAAAATTCAGAATTAATTTCAGAATGGAGGAAAATTAAGAATTGATTTCAGAATGGATGAGAATTCAGAAATAATTTCAGAGTGGATGAGAATTCAGAAATAATTTCAGAGTGGATGAGAATTCAGAAATAATTTCAGAGTGGATGAGAATTCAGAAATAATTTCAGAGTGGATGAGAATTCAGAAATAATTTCAGAGTGGATGAGAATTCAGAATTTCAGAATGGATGAGAATTCAGAAATAATTTCAGAGTGGATGAGAATTCAGAATTTCAGAGTGGATGAGAATTCAGAAATAATTTCAGAATGAATGAGAATTCAGAAATAATTTCAGAATAGAGGAGAATTCAGAATTAGTTTCAGAATGAATGAGAATTCAGAATTAGTTTCAGAATGAATGAGAATTCAGAAATAATTTCAGAATAGAGGAGAATTCAGAATTAGTTTCAGAATGAATGAGAATTCAGAAATAATTTCAGAATAGAGGAGAATTCAGAATTAGTTTCAGAATGAATGAGAATTCAGAAATAATTTCAGAATAGAGGAGAATTCAGAATTAGTTTCAGAATGAATGAGAATTCAGAAATAATTTCAGAATAGAGGAGAATTCAGAATTAGTTTCAGAATGAATGAGAATTCAGAAATAATTTCAGAATAGAGGAGAATTCAGAATTAGTTTCAGAATGAATGAGAATTCAGAAATAATTTCAGAATAGAGGAGAATTCAGAATTAGTTTCAGAATGAATGAGAATTCAGAAATAATTTCAGAATAGAGGAGAATTCAGAATTAGTTTCAGAATGAATGAGAATTCAGAAATAATTTCAGAATAGAGGAGAATTCAGAATTAGTTTCAGAATGAATGAGAATTCAGAAATAATTTCAGAATAGAGGAGAATTCAGAAATAGTTTCAGAATGAATGAGAATTCAGAAATAATTTCAGAATAGAGGAGAATTCAGAAATAGTTTCAGAATGAATGAGAATTCATAATTAATTTAAGAACTGCTTGAGAATTCAGAATTAATTTCAGAATGAATGAGAATTCAGAAATAATTTCAGAATGAATGAGAATTCAGAAATAATTTCAGAATAGAGGAGAATTCAGAATTAGTTTCAGAATGAATGAGAATTCAGAAATAATTTCAGAATAGAGGAGAATTCAGAATTAGTTTCAGAATGAATGAGAATTCAGAAATAATTTCAGAATAGAGGAGAATTCAGAATTAGTTTCAGAATGAATGAGAATTCATAATTAATTTCAGAACTGCTTGAGAATTCAGAATTAATTTCAGAATGAATGAGAATTCAGAAATAATTTCAGAATGAATGAGAATTCAGAAATAATTTCAGAATAGAGGAGAATTCAGAATTAGTTTCAGAATGAATGAGAATTCAGAAATAATTTCAGAATAGAGGAGAATTCAGAATTAGTTTCAGAATGAATGAGAATTCAGAAATAATTTCAGAATAGAGGAGAATTCAGAATTAGTTTCAGAATGAATGAGAATTCAGAAATAATTTCAGAATAGAGGAGAATTCAGAATTAGTTTCAGAATGAATGAGAATTCAGAAATAATTTCAGAATAGAGGAGAATTCAGAATTAGTTTCAGAATGAATGAGAATTCAGAAATAATTTCAGAATAGAGGAGAATTCAGAATTAGTTTCAGAATGAATGAGAATTCAGAAATAATTTCAGAATAGAGGAGAATTCAGAATTAGTTTCAGAATGAATGAGAATTCAGAAATAATTTCAGAATAGAGGAGAATTCAGAATTAGTTTCAGAATGAATGAGAATTCAGAAATAATTTCAGAATAGAGGAGAATTCAGAATTAGTTTCAGAATGAATGAGAATTCAGAAATAATTTCAGAATAGAGGAGAATTCAGAATTAGTTTCAGAATGAATGAGAATTCATAATTAATTTAAGAACTGCTTGAGAATTCAGAATTAATTTCAGAATGAATGAGAATTCAGAAATAATTTCAGAATGAATGAGAATTCAGAAATAATTTCAGAATGAATGAGAATTCAGAAATAATTTCAGAATAGAGGAGAATTCAGAATTAGTTTCAGAATGAATGAGAATTCAGAAATAATTTCAGAATAGAGGAGAATTCAGAATTAGTTTCAGAATGAATGAGAATTCAGAAATAATTTCAGAATAGAGGAGAATTCAGAATTAGTTTCAGAATGAATGAGAATTCAGAAATAATTTCAGAATAGAGGAGAATTCAGAATTAGTTTCAGAATGAATGAGAATTCAGAAATAATTTCAGAATAGAGGAGAATTCAGAATTAGTTTCAGAATGAATGAGAATTCAGAAATAATTTCAGAATAGAGGAGAATTCAGAATTAGTTTCAGAATGAATGAGAATTCAGAAATAATTTCAGAATAGAGGAGAATTCAGAATTAGTTTCAGAATGAATGAGAATTCAGAAATAATTTCAGAATAGAGGAGAATTCAGAATTAGTTTCAGAATGAATGAGAATTCAGAAATAATTTCAGAATAGAGGAGAATTCAGAATTAGTTTCAGAATGAATGAGAATTCAGAAATAATTTCAGAATAGAGGAGAATTCAGAATTAGTTTCAGAATGAATGAGAATTCAGAAATAATTTCAGAATAGAGGAGAATTCAGAATTAGTTTCAGAATGAATGAGAATTCAGAAATAATTTCAGAATAGAGGAGAATTCAGAAATAGTTTCAGAATGAATGAGAATTCATAATTAATTTCAGAATGAATGAGAATTCAGAATTAATTTCAGAATGAATGAGAATTCAGAAATAATTTCAGAATGAATGAGAATTCAGAAATAATTTCAGAATGAATGAGAATTCAGAAATAATTTCAGAATGAATGAGAATTCAGAAATAATTTCAGAATGAATGAGAATTCAGAAATAATTTCAGAATAGAGGAGAATTCAGAATTAGTTTCAGAATGAATGAGAATTCAGAAATAATTTCAGAATAGAGGAGAATTCAGAATTAGTTTCAGAATGAATGAGAATTCAGAAATAATTTCAGAATAGAGGAGAATTCAGAATTAGTTTCAGAATGAATGAGAATTCATAATTAATTTCAGAACTGCTTGAGAATTCAGAATTAATTTCAGAATGAATGAGAATTCAGAAATAATTTCAGAATGAATGAGAATTCAGAAATAATTTCAGAATAGAGGAGAATTCAGAATTAGTTTCAGAATGAATGAGAATTCAGAAATAATTTCAGAATAGAGGAGAATTCAGAATTAGTTTCAGAATGAATGAGAATTCAGAAATAATTTCAGAATAGAGGAGAATTCAGAATTAGTTTCAGAATGAATGAGAATTCATAATTAATTTCAGAACTGCTTGAGAATTCAGAATTAATTTCAGAATGAATGAGAATTCAGAAATAATTTCAGAATGAATGAGAATTCAGAAATAATTTCAGAATAGAGGAGAATTCAGAATTAGTTTCAGAATGAATGAGAATTCAGAAATAATTTCAGAATAGAGGAGAATTCAGAATTAGTTTCAGAATGAATGAGAATTCAGAAATAATTTCAGAATAGAGGAGAATTCAGAATTAGTTTCAGAATGAATGAGAATTCAGAAATAATTTCAGAATAGAGGAGAATTCAGAATTAGTTTCAGAATGAATGAGAATTCAGAAATAATTTCAGAATAGAGGAGAATTCAGAATTAGTTTCAGAATGAATGAGAATTCAGAAATAATTTCAGAATAGAGGAGAATTCAGAATTAGTTTCAGAATGAATGAGAATTCAGAAATAATTTCAGAATAGAGGAGAATTCAGAATTAGTTTCAGAATGAATGAGAATTCAGAAATAATTTCAGAATAGAGGAGAATTCAGAATTAGTTTCAGAATGAATGAGAATTCAGAAATAATTTCAGAATAGAGGAGAATTCAGAATTAGTTTCAGAATGAATGAGAATTCAGAAATAATTTCAGAATAGAGGAGAATTCAGAATTAGTTTCAGAATGAATGAGAATTCATAATTAATTTAAGAACTGCTTGAGAATTCAGAATTAATTTCAGAATGAATGAGAATTCAGAAATAATTTCAGAATGAATGAGAATTCAGAAATAATTTCAGAATGAATGAGAATTCAGAAATAATTTCAGAATAGAGGAGAATTCAGAATTAGTTTCAGAATGAATGAGAATTCAGAAATAATTTCAGAATAGAGGAGAATTCAGAATTAGTTTCAGAATGAATGAGAATTCAGAAATAATTTCAGAATAGAGGAGAATTCAGAATTAGTTTCAGAATGAATGAGAATTCAGAAATAATTTCAGAATAGAGGAGAATTCAGAATTAGTTTCAGAATGAATGAGAATTCAGAAATAATTTCAGAATAGAGGAGAATTCAGAATTAGTTTCAGAATGAATGAGAATTCAGAAATAATTTCAGAATAGAGGAGAATTCAGAATTAGTTTCAGAATGAATGAGAATTCAGAAATAATTTCAGAATAGAGGAGAATTCAGAATTAGTTTCAGAATGAATGAGAATTCAGAAATAATTTCAGAATAGAGGAGAATTCAGAATTAGTTTCAGAATGAATGAGAATTCAGAAATAATTTCAGAATAGAGGAGAATTCAGAATTAGTTTCAGAATGAATGAGAATTCAGAAATAATTTCAGAATAGAGGAGAATTCAGAATTAGTTTCAGAATGAATGAGAATTCAGAAATAATTTCAGAATAGAGGAGAATTCAGAATTAGTTTCAGAATGAATGAGAATTCAGAAATAATTTCAGAATAGAGGAGAATTCAGAAATAGTTTCAGAATGAATGAGAATTCATAATTAATTTCAGAATGAATGAGAATTCAGAATTAATTTCAGAATGAATGAGAATTCAGAAATAATTTCAGAATGAATGAGAATTCAGAAATAATTTCAGAATGAATGAGAATTCAGAAATAATTTCAGAATGAATGAGAATTCAGAAATAATTTCAGAATGAATGAGAATTCAGAAATAATTTCAGAATAGAGGAGAATTCAGAATTAGTTTCAGAATGAATGAGAATTCAGAAATAATTTCAGAATAGAGGAGAATTCAGAATTAGTTTCAGAATGAATGAGAATTCAGAAATAATTTCAGAATAGAGGAGAATTCAGAATTAGTTTCAGAATGAATGAGAATTCATAATTAATTTCAGAACTGCTTGAGAATTCAGAATTAATTTCAGAATGAATGAGAATTCAGAAATAATTTCAGAATGAATGAGAATTCAGAAATAATTTCAGAATAGAGGAGAATTCAGAATTAGTTTCAGAATGAATGAGAATTCAGAAATAATTTCAGAATAGAGGAGAATTCATAATTAGTTTCAGAATGAATGAGAATTCAGAAATAATTTCAGAATAGAGGAGAATTCAGAATTAGTTTCAGAATGAATGAGAATTCAGAAATAATTTCAGAATGGAGGAAAATTAAGAATTGATTTCAGAATGGATGAGAATTCAGAAATAATTTCAGAGTGGATGAGAATTCAGAAATAATTTCAGAGTGGATGAGAATTCAGAAATAATTTCAGAGTGGATGAGAATTCAGAAATAATTTCAGAGTGGATGAGAATTCAGAAATAATTTCAGAGTGGATGAGAATTCAGAATTTCAGAATGGATGAGAATTCAGAAATAATTTCAGAGTGGATGAGAATTCAGAATTTCAGAGTGGATGAGAATTCAGAAATAATTTCAGAATGAATGAGAATTCAGAAATAATTTCAGAATAGAGGAGAATTCAGAATTAGTTTCAGAATGAATGAGAATTCAGAATTAGTTTCAGAATGAATGAGAATTCAGAAATAATTTCAGAATAGAGGAGAATTCAGAATTAGTTTCAGAATGAATGAGAATTCAGAAATAATTTCAGAATAGAGGAGAATTCAGAATTAGTTTCAGAATGAATGAGAATTCAGAAATAATTTCAGAATAGAGGAGAATTCAGAATTAGTTTCAGAATGAATGAGAATTCAGAAATAATTTCAGAATAGAGGAGAATTGAGAATTAGTTTCAAAATGAATGAGAATTCAGAAATAATTTCAGAATAGAGGAGAATTCAGAATTAGTTTCAGAATGAATGAGAATTCAGAAATAATTTCAGAATAGAGGAGAATTCAGAATTAGTTTCAGAATGAATGAGAATTCAGAAATAATTTCAGAATAGAGGAGAATTCAGAATTAGTTTCAGAATGAATGAGAATTCAGAAATAATTTCAGAATAGAGGAGAATTCAGAATTAGTTTCAGAATGAATGAGAATTCAGAAATAATTTCAGAATAGAGGAGAATTCAGAAATAGTTTCAGAATGAATGAGAATTCATAATTAATTTAAGAACTGCTTGAGAATTCAGAATTAATTTCAGAATGAATGAGAATTCAGAAATAATTTCAGAATGAATGAGAATTCAGAAATAATTTCAGAATAGAGGAGAATTCAGAATTAGTTTCAGAATGAATGAGAATTCAGAAATAATTTCAGAATAGAGGAGAATTCAGAATTAGTTTCAGAATGAATGAGAATTCAGAAATAATTTCAGAATAGAGGAGAATTCAGAATTAGTTTCAGAATGAATGAGAATTCAGAAATAATTTCAGAATAGAGGAGAATTCAGAATTAGTTTCAGAATGAATGAGAATTCAGAAATAATTTCAGAATAGAGGAGAATTCAGAATTAGTTTCAGAATGAATGAGAATTCAGAAATAATTTCAGAATAGAGGAGAATTCAGAAATAGTTTCAGAATGAATGAGAATTCATAATTAATTTAAGAACTGCTTGAGAATTCAGAATTAATTTCAGAATGAATGAGAATTCAGAAATAATTTCAGAATGAATGAGAATTCAGAAATAATTTCAGAATGAATGAGAATTCAGAAATAATTTCAGAATGAATGAGAATTCAGAAATAATTTCAGAATAGAGGAGAATTCAGAATTAGTTTCAGAATGAATGAGAATTCAGAAATAATTTCAGAATAGAGGAGAATTCAGAATTAGTTTCAGAATGAATGAGAATTCAGAAATAATTTCAGAATAGAGGAGAATTCAGAATTAGTTTCAGAATGAATGAGAATTCATAATTAATTTCAGAACTGCTTGAGAATTCAGAATTAATTTCAGAATGAATGAGAATTCAGAAATAATTTCAGAATGAATGAGAATTCAGAAATAATTTCAGAATAGAGGAGAATTCAGAATTAGTTTCAGAATGAATGAGAATTCAGAAATAATTTCAGAATAGAGGAGAATTCAGAATTAGTTTCAGAATGAATGAGAATTCAGAAATAATTTCAGAATAGAGGAGAATTCAGAATTAGTTTCAGAATGAATGAGAATTCAGAAATAATTTCAGAATAGAGGAGAATTCAGAATTAGTTTCAGAATGAATGAGAATTCAGAAATAATTTCAGAATAGAGGAGAATTCAGAATTAGTTTCAGAATGAATGAGAATTCAGAAATAATTTCAGAATAGAGGAGAATTCAGAATTAGTTTCAGAATGAATGAGAATTCAGAAATAATTTCAGAATAGAGGAGAATTCAGAATTAGTTTCAGAATGAATGAGAATTCAGAAATAATTTCAGAATAGAGGAGAATTCAGAATTAGTTTCAGAATGAATGAGAATTCAGAAATAATTTCAGAATAGAGGAGAATTCAGAATTAGTTTCAGAATGAATGAGAATTCAGAAATAATTTCAGAATAGAGGAGAATTCAGAATTAGTTTCAGAATGAATGAGAATTCAGAAATAATTTCAGAATAGAGGAGAATTCAGAATTAGTTTCAGAATGAATGAGAATTCAGAAATAATTTCAGAATAGAGGAGAATTCAGAATTAGTTTCAGAATGAATGAGAATTCAGAAATAATTTCAGAATAGAGGAGAATTCAGAAATAGTTTCAGAATGAATGAGAATTCATAATTAATTTAAGAACTGCTTGAGAATTCAGAATTAATTTCAGAATGAATGAGAATTCAGAAATAATTTCAGAATGAATGAGAATTCAGAAATAATTTCAGAATGAATGAGAATTCAGAAATAATTTCAGAATAGAGGAGAATTCAGAATTAGTTTCAGAATGAATGAGAATTCAGAAATAATTTCAGAATAGAGGAGAATTCAGAATTAGTTTCAGAATGAATGAGAATTCATAATTAATTTCAGAATAGAGGAGAATTCAGAATTAGTTTCAGAATGAATGAGAATTCAGAAATAATTTCAGAATAGAGGAGAATTCAGAATTAGTTTCAGAATGAATGAGAATTCAGAAATAATTTCAGAATAGAGGAGAATTCAGAATTAGTTTCAGAATGAATGAGAATTCAGAAATAATTTCAGAATAGAGGAGAATTCAGAATTAGTTTCAGAATGAATGAGAATTCAGAAATAATTTCAGAATAGAGGAGAATTCAGAATTAGTTTCAGAATGAATGAGAATTCAGAAATAATTTCAGAATAGAGGAGAATTCAGAATTAGTTTCAGAATGAATGAGAATTCAGAAATAATTTCAGAATAGAGGAGAATTCAGAATTAGTTTCAGAATGAATGAGAATTCAGAAATAATTTCAGAATAGAGGAGAATTCAGAATTAGTTTCAGAATGAATGAGAATTCAGAAATAATTTCAGAATAGAGGAGAATTCAGAATTAGTTTCAGAATGAATGAGAATTCAGAAATAATTTCAGAATAGAGGAGAATTCAGAAATAGTTTCAGAATGAATGAGAATTCATAATTAATTTCAGAATGAATGAGAATTCAGAATTAATTTCAGAATGAATGAGAATTCAGAAATAATTTCAGAATGAATGAGAATTCAGAAATAATTTCAGAATGAATGAGAATTCAGAAATAATTTCAGAATGAATGAGAATTCAGAAATAATTTCAGAATGAATGAGAATTCAGAAATAATTTCAGAATAGAGGAGAATTCAGAATTAGTTTCAGAATGAATGAGAATTCAGAAATAATTTCAGAATAGAGGAGAATTCAGAATTAGTTTCAGAATGAATGAGAATTCAGAAATAATTTCAGAATAGAGGAGAATTCAGAATTAGTTTCAGAATGAATGAGAATTCATAATTAATTTCAGAACTGCTTGAGAATTCAGAATTAATTTCAGAATGAATGAGAATTCAGAAATAATTTCAGAATGAATGAGAATTCAGAAATAATTTCAGAATAGAGGAGAATTCAGAATTAGTTTCAGAATGAATGAGAATTCAGAAATAATTTCAGAATAGAGGAGAATTCAGAATTAGTTTCAGAATGAATGAGAATTCAGAAATAATTTCAGAATAGAGGAGAATTCAGAATTAGTTTCAGAATGAATGAGAATTCAGAAATAATTTCAGAATGGAGGAAAATTAAGAATTGATTTCAGAATGGATGAGAATTCAGAAATAATTTCAGAGTGGATGAGAATTCAGAAATAATTTCAGAGTGGATGAGAATTCAGAAATAATTTCAGAGTGGATGAGAATTCAGAAATAATTTCAGAGTGGATGAGAATTCAGAAATAATTTCAGAGTGGATGAGAATTCAGAATTTCAGAATGGATGAGAATTCAGAAATAATTTCAGAGTGTATGAGAATTCAGAATTTCAGAGTGGATGAGAATTCAGAAATAATTTCAGAATGAATGAGAATTCAGAAATAATTTCAGAATAGAGGAGAATTCAGAATTAGTTTCAGAATGAATGAGAATTCAGAATTAGTTTCAGAATGAATGAGAATTCAGAAATAATTTCAGAATAGAGGAGAATTCAGAATTAGTTTCAGAATGAATGAGAATTCAGAAATAATTTCAGAATAGAGGAGAATTCAGAATTAGTTTCAGAATGAATGAGAATTCAGAAATAATTTCAGAATAGAGGAGAATTCAGAATTAGTTTCAGAATGAATGAGAATTCAGAAATAATTTCAGAATAGAGGAGAATTCAGAATTAGTTTCAGAATGAATGAGAATTCAGAAATAATTTCAGAATAGAGGAGAATTCAGAATTAGTTTCAGAATGAATGAGAATTCAGAAATAATTTCAGAATAGAGGAGAATTCAGAATTAGTTTCAGAATGAATGAGAATTCAGAAATAATTTCAGAATAGAGGAGAATTCAGAATTAGTTTCAGAATGAATGAGAATTCAGAAATAATTTCAGAATAGAGGAGAATTCAGAATTAGTTTCAGAATGAATGAGAATTCAGAAATAATTTCAGAATAGAGGAGAATTCAGAAATAGTTTCAGAATGAATGAGAATTCATAATTAATTTAAGAACTGCTTGAGAATTCAGAATTAATTTCAGAATGAATGAGAATTCAGAAATAATTTCAGAATGAATGAGAATTCAGAAATAATTTCAGAATAGAGGAGAATTCAGAATTAGTTTCAGAATGAATGAGAATTCAGAAATAATTTCAGAATAGAGGAGAATTCAGAATTAGTTTCAGAATGAATGAGAATTCAGAAATAATTTCAGAATAGAGGAGAATTCAGAATTAGTTTCAGAATGAATGAGAATTCAGAAATAATTTCAGAATAGAGGAGAATTCAGAATTAGTTTCAGAATGAATGAGAATTCAGAAATAATTTCAGAATAGAGGAGAATTCAGAATTAGTTTCAGAATGAATGAGAATTCAGAAATAATTTCAGAATAGAGGAGAATTCAGAATTAGTTTCAGAATGAATGAGAATTCAGAAATAATTTCAGAATAGAGGAGAATTCAGAAATAGTTTCAGAATGAATGAGAATTCATAATTAATTTAAGAACTGCTTGAGAATTCAGAATTAATTTCAGAATGAATGAGAATTCAGAAATAATTTCAGAATGAATGAGAATTCAGAAATAATTTCAGAATGAATGAGAATTCAGAAATAATTTCAGAATAGAGGAGAATTCAGAATTAGTTTCAGAATGAATGAGAATTCAGAAATAATTTCAGAATAGAGGAGAATTCAGAATTAGTTTCAGAATGAATGAGAATTCATAATTAATTTCAGAATAGAGGAGAATTCAGAATTAGTTTCAGAATGAATGAGAATTCAGAAATAATTTCAGAATAGAGGAGAATTCAGAATTAGTTTCAGAATGAATGAGAATTCAGAAATAATTTCAGAATAGAGGAGAATTCAGAATTAGTTTCAGAATGAATGAGAATTCAGAAATAATTTCAGAATAGAGGAGAATTCAGAATTAGTTTCAGAATGAATGAGAATTCAGAAATAATTTCAGAATGGATGGGAATTCAAATTAATTTCAGAATGATAATTATTCAGAATCAGTATCAAAATCGTTGATTATTTAGAATTAATTTTAGAATGATGATTATTCAGAATCAATATCAAAAAATCGTTGATTATTCAGAATTACTTTCAGAATGTATGAGATATCTCTCTCAGAGAGCTAATTTTAGAATGGATGAGAATTCAGAATTGATTCAGAATGGTTGAATATTCAAAATGAATGATAGAATAAACTTATGAATAGATTACATTTCAAAATTAAAAATAAAAATAATTTCAAAATGGGTGAGAGTTTGAAATTATTGAAAAAATGATGTCTAAATATTCAAAATGAATGAAATAATTTCAAAACAATAAGAATTGGAAATTAATGAAAGAAATAATTTCAAAACAATAAGAATTGGAAATTAATGAAAGAAATAATTTCAGAATGAATGGGAATTCAATATTAATGAAAGGGATAATTTCAGAACGAATGAAAATTCAAAATCAACGATTGAATCAATTTCGAATTAGATGATTATTCAGAATTATTTTCAGAATGTATGCGAATTAAGAATTTATTTCAGAATCAATGAAGATTCAGAATTAATTTCGGAGTGGATGGGAATTCAAAAATTATTTAAGAATAGATAAAAATTCAGAAATAATAGCAGAATAGATGAGAATTCAAAATTAATTTAGAATGGATGAAAATTCAAAATAAATAAAAGAAATAATTTCAGAAGGATGGGAATTCAATATTAATGAAAGGGATAATTTCAGAAAGAATGAAAATTCAAAATCAACGATTGAATCAATTTCAAAATAGATGATTATTCAGAATTATTTTCAGAATGTATGCGAATTCATATTAATTTCAGAGCGAGTGGGGATACAGAATTTATTTCAGAACGGATAACAATTCAGAATTTATTTCAGAACGATAACAATTCAGAATTTATTTCAGAACGGATAACAATTCAGAATTTATTTCAGAACGGATAACAATTCAGAATTTATTTCAGAACGGATAACAATTCAGAATTTATTTCAGAACGGATAACAATTCAGAATTTATTTCAGAACGGATAACAATTCAGAATTTACTCCAAAATTGATAGTAATTCAGAATCACTTTCACAATCGCTAATTATTCAGACTCATTCTTATAATGGATAGGATGAGAATTCAGAATTCATTTCAGAATGGATGAGTACCAGAATTCATTTCAGAATGGATGAGTACCAGAATTCATTTCAGAATGGATGAGTACCAGAATTCATTTCAGAATGGATGAGTACCAGAATTCATTTCAGAATGGATGAGTACCAGAATTCATTTCAGAATGGATGAGTACCAGAATTCATTTCAGAATGGATGAGTACCAGAATTCATTTCAGAATGGATGAGTACCAGAATTCATTTCAGAAAAGATGAGGATTCAGAATTAATTTCATAATGGAAGAGGACTCAGAATTCATTTCAGAATAGGTGATTATCCAGGATCAGTCTCAGAATAGATGATTGTTCAGAATATATCTCAGAATGGATTGAAATTCAGAAATAATCGCAGAATGGCTAAGAATCCAGAAAAAAATTTCACAATGGGTGAGAATTCGAAATTAATCATAGAATAAAATTTAAAATAGATTATAATTAGAAATTAATGAAAGAATAAACTTAAGAATAGATGGAAATTCAAAATTAATACGAAAAAACACTTTCAAAATGAGTGATAACTTGAAATTAATGGAAAAGTTGTTTTCGAAATGTTCGAAAATTCAAAATGAATGAAAGAATTAATTTCAGAGCTGATAAGAATTCAAAATCAATAAAAGAATAAACTTTGAATGATAATTAAAAGTTAATAAAATAAGTAAAAAATAATAATAATTTCAAACAATAAGTAATAAGGGAATAATTTCAAAGTGGTTAAGAATTCAAATTTAATTGAAGAATTGATTTTAAAAATGGATGATAATTCATCAAGAATTTCATAATTAATGATGACCTATATATACATATCTAAATTTTTAATCTGTTTCAGAATTAATGTTGCACTGAAAAAATATCAATTGATTTTTACATTTCATTTGACCGCGTGATGCCTAAAAAATCGAAAAAAAACCTAAATTATATATAAACTTAATGCGATATTTTTCAACTCTGTATAATTTTATTTTGTCGTGATAATTAATTATCGATAAAAATCGAATCTCCCGATCCCAAAATAGCCGATATAATGCTTATATAAAGCGTATTAATTAATTTATTGACATCAAACATGATTCGAGTACAATAAAGATGTAAGTATAATGTGTGTACAGTGTGTATCTGAATTAACTGAGCAATCAATATTGAAATAATGATTGACTTCAGTCCAGAAGAAATTTGATATTTCTTCTCATTGTAATCAGCTTATTATAAATACTCGTTTTAACGAATACCGTCATAGCGAAAATATCATTTTAACGAATACCGTCATAGCGAAAATCTCGTTTTAACGAATACCGTCATAGCGAAAATCTCGTTTTATAACGAAAACTTTTCTAATAAGTTATATAAGTTATAATAAGTATAACATGTTTACATTAGGAACAATGTAAATATCTGGAATTCCTTTATAACGAAATTTCGTTATTATGAAGTGATTTCTCCGGTGTCTTGGAGTTCGTTATAATGGGATTCGACTGTAATATGAAAAAAAAAATTGGACTCTTTCCAAATTATTTTAATTAAGAAGTTTCAGGAATAGTTTTTTCCCATTTTAAACGAAAGTTATTATTAATCACATGGGAATTTTACTGACTAAACTGAAAAAGAAATACAGTCGAATCCGGTTTTAACGAATACCGATATAGCGAAAATCTCGTTTTAACGAACACGTTCCTAATCCCCCAGATAAGTTTACATAGAAAGAATGCAAAAAAACTGGAATTCCTTCATAACGAAATTTTGTCATAGCGTAGTGATTTCTCCGGTCTCTTGGAGTTCGTTATAACGGGATTCGGCTGTAATATCATAATGGACGAAAATTAATGGAAGAATTAAACTCATAACCGTTTAAGATTCAGGACTTATAGAATAATTAATTTCTGAACGGTTCAAATTCAAAATTGATGAAAGAAAACTCATCAGAACAGATGAAATTTAAAATGAATGAAAAAATTTATTACCAAAATGTATGAGAATTCGAAATTAATGAAAGAACTGGTTTCAGAATGGGTGAAAGTTTTCAATGAACGAATTGTTTAAAATTAGATGAGTATTCGGGAAAAGGTGGATGAGAATTCTCAAATTAATTTCAGCATCTGGGGATTCAGAATTAATTTCAGAATTTAAGAGAATTCATAATTTCTTCAAAATGAATGAAATAATGAACTTAAGAATAGATGGTAATTAAAAATCAATGAAAGAAATAATTTCAAAATGTTTGACAATTCGAAATTGATGGAAAATTTTTTTTTCAATCTGCCTGAAAATTTTAAAATTGATGAAATAATTATTTTAAGGACTGTTTAAAATACGAAATTAATGAAATAATTTCAGGATTGATGGGAATTCATAATTGATTTCAGAAAGGATGGACTTCAAATTAATGGAAACAATTATTTTCAGGACGGTCTTTTGAACTCAAAATTAATGAAAGAATCAAATGTCAGAGGGAATGAAATTTGATGATTAATTTGAGAATGGATGAGGATCTTAAATTAATGGAAGTAAACTTACCAGAATATCTAGAGTTCAAGAATTTCCGAGTTTATAATTAATAAGTCTTTAATAATTAAGATTATTTGGAATTCATGTACATTTTAATGTTTACATAGATAAGGAAATATTTAATCAATTTTCATCAAATATTTCGATTTTGCAATCAGACCATCTGGCGTTCCAGCGTATTTTCACCATATATGGATGGAACACCGTCTGTTCCACCGAAATCTGACAATTATTTCAGAATGTTCCTGGTTCACATTCTTATTTATTAATTTTTCTATTGTCTTATCGGTAATTATGGGATGAACATTAAGAAAAGAGAGAATAGAGACGGCCTTTTTCCTCTTCTTCTCAGCCCAAGATATCAAGGAAACATGTTTTCTGGATATTATGCTGAGTTGAACTTGGAAAGAAAATTCATTTGGTTTCCGCCGGGACTCGAACCAGCACCTCCTAGAGATAGAAGGCCTCCGCACGGGTTGCCAAGTTCATCTGAACGTCATGAGAGGAGTCAACCTAGCAAGTTTGCCACATTCTGAACCACAGCATCCAATTTCGTTTCGTCTTCTTATTTTGGCTAGAATCTTACGGGTTGGCTTACAAATACTGTATGGCGATTGGATGTGAAGCATAAAAATCGATTCTGCGCACGATCATTTCTTTTCAGCATAACGATGGTACTAGCACGCGTGTAGCGGAATTTTTTTCTCTGAATATTCTGATTGAGGATGGAATACCTGCGTGACATCACGAGCAGCGTGAGGAGGCCTTCTATCTCCAGAAGGTGCTGCTCGAACCCAGGCTGGGTAAGCATGCTACCATCTACACCAGTGTTTCCCAAAGTGGGCAATATCGCCCCCGGTGGGCGATGGGATGATCCGGGGGGGGGGCGATAGAAGCTGCGGATTTAACGTAGGATTCCGTGGGTTCACTTGAGTTGGGAGCGATGAGGAAAAAAAATTTTCTGATGAAGGGAGCAATGGAATAAAAAAGTTTGGGAAACTATGATCTATACCAGTGCTTCCCAATGTGAGCAATATCACCCCCCCCCCTCCCCGAGGGGCGATGAAATGTTCCAGGGGGCGATAGAAGCTACGGGTGTAACACAGGGTGCTATGGGTTCACTTGAGTTGGGGGCGATGAGAGAAAAAAAATTTCTGATGAAGGGAGCAATGGAATAAAAAGTTTGGGAAACTATGATCTCACTATTGGAAACGATATACAGTCGAATCCCGTTATAACGAACTCCAGGAGACCGGGGAAATCACTTCTTTATAGCGAAATTTCGTTATAAAGGAATTCCAGGTATTTGCATGATTCCTATGTAAACTTATCTGGGGGATTAGAAGTATGTTCGTTAAAACGAGATTTTCGCTATAACGGTATTCGTGTTAAAACGAGATTCGACTGTATTCAGAAAATATCAGTTTCCTTGATAACTTGGGCTGAGAAAACTATAAAAGCCGTCTATCTTTCTTTACCGTCCTACCTGGGGAACATTTGCTGAAATTGAGAGGCTACTAATGCTAATCCTTCAGCGCCTCACGCCGCAATGCGTCAATTAAGGAAGGCAGAGTCGTGTCTCTAGTGGTGAAAATGGTGGCATGCTTGTGCCCGGTTTGCAAGAGGGCCTTGGTTCGAGTCCCGGTGGAGACCGGATGAATTGTATTGCCGAGTTCACCTCAGCATAATATCCAGAAAATATCTGTTTCCTTGATAAAAAAATAGATTCATAGACATTTTTTCAGCTCGATTAATATTACAAATTGTTAATTGGAGATATATATTTTGACTTTAGACCAGGAATGTCCAAACGTGTCCGAGAGACCAGTTCTCGAATTTTGGTGCCTCTCAAGTAGAGATTTGATTTATATATTTAGAATTATTTCTATCACAAATTCTGAATTTTCAGTAATTCTTAAATAATTTCGTTCGTCAATTCTGAATTTCCACTAATACTGGAATTATTTTTATCACAAATCTGCCCTTAGGTTTTGGAAACCATACTCGCAGAGGGACATTGGGAAAGGGGGTGCAGAGAAGAGCCACGCGTGCTCTTGTTAGCACACGGGGCTTGAGCTATGAAGAGAGGCTTGATTTTTTTTTAAAATACTTATATTGGAAAAAACGCAAGTGTCGGGAGAGATATGATCAGAATGTTTAAAATTTCCAACGGGATGGATAAAATGAACCATGAGTTATTAATACACCGTCAATAGCTGCTTCGATAAGGAGACACCAGCATCGATTGGTTAGGGATGTGGTGTGTCAAAGGGAATTTTTCTCTAATAGGGCTGTTGATGAATGGAATAGCTTACCTTAGGGGATTGTGAATTCCAACACGATTGACTCATTTAAAAAAATATGCGATAAGCATACTGGGATCAATCGAAAAGCTATCCGTATTTAGAATAAGGCAGCCATAATTTTTAATGGGCAGTATATTTTGTTATAATTATTGCTCTTATTGGGTTGCTGTATATTTTTTTATACTTTAGATATGTATTCGACAGCTTTTTTCAGACACCTCGTTGGGCATCTTGTCTGTTGTGGCCCTTTTATTTGTATTTATATATTCATTCATTCAGTAAATCTGATATTATTTCTTCCACAAATTCTATTTGGGATTTTTATTAATTATTTATTAATTTTTATTAATTTGAACCATTAATTCACTAATTTGGATGTCAATGGTTAATATCACCATTAATTGATAAGACAACCATAAATATTCTTTATGGGCATTGTATAATATTTTATCATGTGTTTATATTGTTTATAATTTGTGTTAATTGCATTTTTAATTGGGTTGCTGTTTTTTTTAAATATATGACATCCATATTTTTATGGGCATCTTTTTATCAGCCACCTCGTTGGGCATTTTGTCTGTTGTGGCGTTGTATTTGTATTTGTATTTGTATAATTATTTATTACTTTACTAATCGAAGTTTATTTTTTTCTGTAAATTTCAGAACAAATGAAAACCTTAAATCGATTCAGGAATAAATTTCAAAATGGTTGAAAATTTGGAATTTATGAAAGAATCGATTTTTTTTATAACGGTTGAAAATTCAAAATCAGTGAAAGAATTAAATACACAGTGAATGACAACTGAGAATTAATCAGAGAAATAATTTCAGAATGGGTAAAAATTCATTATAAATGAAATAATAAGTTCCAGAACGTATGAAAATTTAAAATCAATGAAAGAATGAATTTCAAAGCCGATAGATATTCCTAAATCAATGCAAAAGTTAATTGCAGAATTCATAAGAACGTGGAACCAATGGAAGAATCAATTTCAGAACTGTTTGAACTTCATGATGAGTGAAGTAATTGATTTCAAAATGGATGGAAAGTCATAATAAATGAAAGAATATGTTTCAGAATGTCTAGAAATATAAAGAATTACCGAAAAGAAATTAATTTTAGAATTAATTAAAGCCTTTAAATAACTAAGACTATTGAGAAATGATAGACATTCTAATATTTCCACGAAATAACAAAATAAAGCCTTCGAAGCTTCTAGAAGCTTCTCGAAAGGCAATATTCGACTTTTTTTTGCAAAATGTTTTGATTTTGGAGCCAGACTGTCTGGTGTCCGGCGTATTTTGACCAAATATGGTCATGAAGCCCCGTCTGAATCTTCCGATGTTTTCGGAATGTTCCAGAATTTTACCTGCACCGGATTCGGCTATAAAAAGCCGGAGCAAAACGGACCAGCCACCAGTGTTGGTTGAGACTGCATGTTGAACTGCCGTCAGCGTGTTTCTGAATTCCAATAGTGAAGTATACGAGTTATTCCACGATGGCTGCTGCAAAGTTGGGTAAGCGATACCTTCTATTGAGCGATTATTGATTGCTGGCTATTGTAATTGATTCATCTCGATGATTATTCTGTGGAATTTATTTACTGCAGTGAGTTCGATCCAGTCTTTGGTTGTTCCTTGGCTGATTAATTATTGAATGTTTTGGGTAAATTGGACTGAGCAATGGACTTTAATACGGCGTAACTGAATTGAGTTGAAGATGAAATTGATCTAATTGTGCTAATTGTTAAGATGAAATTGATCTAATTTTGGTATTACATGCATACTAAAACGGAATTTATTGATTTATGTGACAGAACAAAGTCTATTCTGATGTACGGTACCCGGTTTGTTCCGGAATCTGATTTTTTTAGCTTCATTCAACTCTAATTGCTCATCATGAGTTTTTGCGTTTAAAACATGAAGTTTTATTTATTAACTTGTCGCAAGTGGTTATTATTGAACATGAATTGAATGCATGGCACTTAATACAGTAAAACCTCTCTTAACGGACACCCCTCAGATGCGGTCATCCTTCTTTTACGGCCAAATAACGATTTCCCAGTTGTATAATAAAAGTATGTATTTCAAACCCCTCTTTTATGGACGAATTTTTGTGTCCGCAAAAGAGAGGTTTTACTGTATTTAAGTAATAATTTCTTTGTTGTTCGAGGTTGTTTATAATCAATGGCTATTCGGGGAAATTGTATTTGAAGTTGCTGTTATTTTGGGCCTCTTTTACGGACGAACTTTTTTGTCCCGTCGGTGTCCGCAAAAGAGAGGTTTCACTGTAGATAAATATTAGCATGCATGAACTGAAGTTACAATCGAACCTCGTTAAGACGAAGAAACACTGAAAATATTTTGTACAAACTGAATTTCGTCTTAAACGACAAAAAAAAGCTATTTATGACTAAAATGAAGAATGAATGATTCGCATAAAGCGAGTTCGTCTTAACGAGGTTCGAGTGAGTTCGCATATCAAGCTTGGGTTCTTCAATTTTTGGATATTTGGTTGAGAACTTTATTTTTGTTGTTATATATGCCATGGCTGCACATGCTTTTCAGCTAGTGGGCTGCATTTCGTTCAGGATCATTCTTGCGGGGCGTATAAAGACTGAATTTAGAAGTGACGGGCTATTTTTAAAATGGTTTTCACCCCCCTTTACGATCAAGGACAAAATATTTCGTCCAAACGCCAGTGGAATAAATTCAATCCTGTTCTCTGTGTTTTTTTTCTCTCTCTCCCCACGCTCTCGAAGCTGTATTGTAACCCTATGAACCGAAGTTGTTTTTCTTCACTCCTGCTGATGATTTCCCCCCCCACACTACTTTCTTCCTATAAAATTTCTTCTATACACATGCGAGAACGAATGGGAGCACGTAGGGTGAAGCTGAAAAATAAATTCACCGTGTAAACTCTCTTAACTATTTAACTATTGTAATATTTTCCTTACTTTTTCTACTTATATTTCTTCCTTTTCTTCTATTTCGTTTCTTTCCCCTTTCTTCTTCCTTTTTTCGAATGTGCGGTTAGGTTGGGACAAAGTTACGAGATTTATTGTTCTTTTGTCAAACAGGGATCTTCCAAATTTATTGCGAGAGGCTTCCACATGAAGGATTTAAAGGACAATATGCCAGATTTACCCGCGGGCCGGGGTTTTTGCATACATGTTATATGCAATAGACAAGTAGTATTATGTATTGGCATTCAGTAAAAGTATAACCATGTATCAGAGGTTTTTAACGGCTGGCTGATGCGAAGATAAATTTTGGAAAGAGAGAAAACTCAACTGCCCCTGCGGGGAATCGAACCCACGTCTTTTCGCTTTCCAGGTGAACGCACTAGACAACGAATATCTCGATCTTTCTTTGGAGCTCGTGTGCATTGAACGGGACCGTACATGGACGGTCGACCTTAACTGAGGACAGAGCTCACAATTGCTGACGATGCCACCAGATGGCGACTTATCCGAGGATGACGTCACTCTCCGCTATCCATACAAAGTTTTTTAACAGCTGGCTGATGCGCAGACATATTTTGGAAAGAGAGAAAATTCAACTGCGGGATATCCGTTGCCTCTGTAGTCTAGTGGTCTAGGACGTTTGCCCGTGAAAGTGAAAGGACGTGGGTGCGATCAGCACCTCCTAGAGATAGAAGGCCTCTGCAGTGCTCGATATAAACGTCATTCAGACTACCTAGCAAGTTTGCCACATTTTGAAACAAAGCATCCTATTTAGTTTCTTCTTACTTTGGAGTAGAATCTTCCTGATTGGCTCACAAATACCACGTAGTGACTGGATGTGGGGCATAGATATCGCCAATTCTGAGCCCGATAATTCCTTTTCCTCACAACGATGATACTGCAACGCACGAGGAATTTTTCGCCCCTAATATATTCTGAGGGAAAATGGACTACTTACTGACGTCACAAGCAGACTGCGGGGGGCCTTCTATCTCTAGGAGGTGCTGGATCGATTCTCCGCACAGGGGCAGTTGAATTTTCTCTCTTTCCAAAATATATCTTCGCATCAGTCAGCTGTTAAAAACCTTTGTATGGGTAACGGAGAGTGACATCATCCTCGGATAACCTGTGGCGACAGCGCCCACCACTGGATGGCGCTGTCCACGTAATAATACGGGAAAAAGCGTGCCTGCGCGATGGTGAGGCGGAACTTAGGTTTTTGCCGCTCAAACGAGACAGTCACGCGGTCCACTCGCTCTTGCAGGTTCTTTAAATTTAATTGTATAATTAACGTTCATTATACACTCATCATTATGCCTCACCATCGCGCAGGCGTGCTCTTTCCCGTATTATTACGCGGACAGCGCCATCCAGTGGTGAACGCTGTCGCCACAAACCATGTATCATGGAGCTTCTTAATTGGAATGGGTTGAAATTAAATGAAACTACTACATTTTTTACCTTTCTTATACTCAGTTCATAAATGACGGAGAGCCTTCATTTACTAAATAATTAACGTGATAATTAATTTCTTTGAGACTCAGGCTCTTTGGAGCTTAATTTCAGCTTAACTCAAAGCCTTCTTGGATTTTATTGGATTTTTCATTTTTATAATGGGAATGAAGAGAAATATGCAGTGTGAAAATATTTTCTCATAAATTATGAGTTTCAGTAATTTTGAAATAATTTCATTCATGAATTCTGAGTGAAAATCTGAAATTACTTCTTTCGTAAATTCTGAATTTCTTTAATTTTGAAATCATTTTCCTTCATGAATTCAGAAATTATTTCTCTGATTCTAACTGAAATTCTGAAATTATTCCTTTGGTTCTAAATTAAATTCTGAAATTATTTCTTTGGTTCTAAATTAAATTCTGAAATTATTCCTTTGGTTCTGAATGAAATTTTGAAAATATATCTTTCAAAAAATCTGAGTGAAATTATAAAATTATTTCTTAATTAAATTCTAAGAAAATTCTGAATTTCTCTCAGTAATTTTGGAAATAATTTCCTTCATGAATTCTGAAATTATTTCTTTTCTGAATTCTAAGAGAAATTCTGAATTTTTTTTCATGAATTCTGAATGGAATATTGAAACTGTTCCTCTCATGAATTCTCTGAATAAAAATCTTAATTTCTTCATATTGAAATAATTTGTTCAGAAGTCTGAAATTATTTATTTCATGAATTCTTAATGAAACTATGAAGTTAAATCTTTCATGAATTCTGAGTGAAATTCTGAAATTCTTTTTTGAAATTCTGAAATTTTCATCCGCATTCTGATATTTCTTTCGCAAATTCTGACTAGAATTCTTAATTTCAATAATTTTACTATCATTTCCTTTACAAAACACCAGGAATTATTTCTGTAATGAATGCTGAATGAAATTCTGAAATTATTTTTTAAATAAATTCTGGAATAATTTTTTTTACAAATTCTGAATTTCAATCCATCTATTCGCTCTCTGTAAATGTTTCTTTCATAATTCTCAGCGACGTTCTGAATTTTAGTAATTTCGAAGAAATTTTCTTCATCAATTCTGAAATTATTTCTTTCACAAATTCTGATTGGACTTATTGAATAGAATAACTTCAGTAAGACCATTCAGAATGGAATACTTCTGAAAGGAACTACCTACAAAAATTCTAAAACCCTTTTTTTCATGAATTCTGAGTGAAATTCTGAAATCACTTCTTTCACGAATTCTGAGTGATGTTCTGAAATCGAATTAAATTAGATTGAACCCTGAATGATTTTGAAATTATTTCCTTCAAAAGTTCTGAATCAAAATTTGAAACTATTTTTTTCACGAATTCTAAAACTATTACTTTAGTGGATTTTGAATGAAATTCTGAAATTATTTCTTTCACGAATTCTGAATTTTCATCCATTCTGAAATTATTTCTTTGGTGGATTCTGAAGAATTTCTTAATTTCATCGATTTTAAAATAATTTCCTTCAAAAATTTTGAAATTGCTTCTCTGATTAATTTTGAATGAAATTCTGCAATTACTTCTTTCAAAGAATTCTGAACGAAATTGTGAAGTTTTTTTCACAAATTCTGAATCCATTCTGAGAATATTTCTTTTATAAATTCTGAATCGAATTCTTAACTTCAGTAATTTTGTAATTATTTCCTTCAAAAATTCTGAGATTATTTCTTTCAAAAATTCTGAGATTATTTCTTTCAAAAATTCTGAGATTATTTCTTTCAAAAATTCTGAGATTATTTCTTTCAAAAATTCTGAGATTATTTCTTTCAAAAATTCTGAATTTTCATCCATTCTGAGATGACTTCTTTCATAAATTCTGAATGGTATTATTAATTTCAAAATTTTGAAATTATTTACCTTCATAAGTTTTGAAATTATAACTTCAATGGATTCTGTGTGAAATTCCTAATTTCATTAATTTTAGAATAATTTCCTCCAAATATTCTGAAATTATTTCTTTCATGAACTTTTAATGAAATTCTGAAATTAATTACTTGACGAATTCTGAGTAAAATTCTAAAATCACTACTTTCACGAATTCTGAGTGAAATTCTGAAATTATTTCTTTCACTGAATTTCATTATTCTGTCAGTATTCTGAATTTTCATCCATTCTGGAATTATTTCTTTCATAAATTTTGAATGGGATTCCTAATTTCAATCATAACACAATCATTCACTTCAAAAAATCTAAAATTTATTTCATTGATTTTTCCCACAAATTCTGAATTTTGGATTCTGGAATTATTTTTTTCACAAATTCTGATTGCATACTGAAATTACTTCTTTCACGCGAATTCTGCTATTATTTTTTTAATGAATTCTGAATGAAATTCTGAAATTATTTCTTTCAAAAATTGTAAATTTTCCGAAATTCTCCCAAAATTCTACTCACTCCGAAATTTTCATCCATTCTGAAAATATTTCTTCCACAAATTCTGATATAATTTATTTCATGAATTCTGAATGGAATTCTGTAATTACTTCTTTCACACGTATTCTAAATGAAATTCTTGAATTCAATAATTATGAAATTATTCCCTTCAAAAATTACAAAATAATTTCTTTTATGAATGAAATTCTGCAATAACATGTTTCACGAATTCTGAGTGAAATTGTGAAATTATTTCTTTTACAAATTCTGAATTTTCCACCATTCTGAAATTAACTAATTTCTTTCATAAATTCTGAAATTGAAATCTTAATTTCATTAATTCTGAAATAATTTCATTCAAAAATTATGAAAGTATTTCTTTCACGAATTCTGAGTGAAATTCTGAAATGATCTCTTTCAGAAATTCTGCATTTTCATCAATTCTGAAGTTATTTCTTTCATATATTCTGCAGGGAAATGACTCGTGGAGCCCTTATAAGTAAAAAAATTCTATGGCGGAGCCCTGCAGGCCAATTTTATAATTATTCATCAAAGTTACTGATTTATTTTTACTAATATAAAATATTTATAATTGTTTTTTTTTTAAATTTTACTGTTTTTTTATATTTTCCCGGGGCCCCTGGAGAGCGCACAAGGAGCCCCAAGGGCTCCACGGAGCACTGGTTGAGAACCGCTGGTTTAGAGAGAGAAATAATTTCCTTAAAAAAATTCCGAAATTATTTCTTTGAAAAGTTGTGAGTGAAATTCTGAAATTAGTTCTCTCATGAATTCTGAAATTACTTCTTCGATCTGAAGAAAAAGGATTCGTTGGCGTTTTCATCTAGGACATTCACCCAGCAAATAGGAGGACGTGAGTTTGATTCCTCGCAAGGACAGTTGAATTTCCTGTCCTGGATTTATCTTCGCAACAGCCAGCTGTCGAAACTTTTGTAGTATTATCGGAGCAAGAAATCATGTTTGGATATTATCAAAGACTTTGCAAGTAGGAAAAGAAAAGCGTTGTCATGGGCGGGGAGACCTTCAATGTCCGTGCTTAGCCACGGAATTCACACCATAATTCTGTCTTAGAGCCTTAGATTAGTTACTTCTGACGTATGAAATTTCATTTGATTCATAATTGAATATCGAGTAAAATATGCTTGTAGGGTACGGGGGGGGGGACATTGAAACCATCCAAATGCTTAGGGCCTCCAAACATCTTAATCCGGTCCTGAGTTCCAATCATAAACTTTAATCATCATCATGACTTTAATCATCTTCTTACGACATGAAGGAATCTGCCGGGGTGTTTGGTCATTCCCTTCTTCATGAAGGAACTCAGTCTGTCGTGGTGTTTGGTCATCTTCTTGCATCATCAAGAAACTCAGTCTGTCGTGGTGTTTGGTCATCTTCTTGCATCATCAAGAAACTCAGTCTACAGTTGTCTATGGTCATCTCCCGTCATCGACGACTTCAATCTGTCGTGGTCTTTGGTCATCTTTTTTCCGTCATCGAGGAACTCAATCTGTCATATTTTCTCGTAAAGGAATCCGTCACTTTTCTCATTTGATCAACATTCATAGAACCGTGAAAGAAATAAAGGAATTCGAAAAAACACAGAAGGTTGCTTAAGTAGCCAAAAATGCTTTTATAAAAATTTATTCATATTTTATAATTTTCTGTGGCCATCAGAAATTTGTTTGTGCATGCACAAAGTTAAGGCAAAAAAATATTTTTTTCTCTCGTTTCTAGTAATGTTTGCGTTGCTTGCCATGATTTTGGTAAGCGACCGTAAACATACAGTTATGGCCTATGTCAAATGCTTGACCCTATCCAATGTGCGATGCCCGTGTGGTGAAAGTGGACATCAGATCAACGTCGTCGCTGAAGAGTGAGATAACTTTCGATTAATCTTGACATATTTTTTACATTATTTAACTTCATTCCACTTCATTTTATATAATGTGCATAATTTATGTCATGTGAAAAACCAAAATTGACTAACACATGATATCGTCGGTTTTTCATTCAGCTGTATAGCTGTAGATCCGACCGTATATTCTCGCATCCTGGACAACTGCCAACCATGTGATATTGCCGAGTACGCCGTGATTGACCAGTGCGGTAACTACACCAACTGCGCAACATGTGATCTCAAGGCGAAAGCTTGTGCCACGTGCCCTATCGGGAAGATGGGAAAGTTCTGCGACATTCGTTCATGTGAGTGTTCATGCGGTATTTTAATCATTTTGGAGAATTACTCGTGAATACTAAGTTACGTTATGAGGATTTTTAATGTTTCTGTATTTTTATTATGTTTTTACAATGTCTATCACATCTCTCAAAATTGGCTAACAATGGCTATAAGTCGATACAGATAGAACTGACCCAATTCAACTCGAGTGAGGTAAGAACCGAAAATTTGTTTCGAGGGCCTCTAACCAGGGCCGGATAAAGTCGCTTAAGAGCTCCATATGCGCCGTATTTTCCATCTGTCTATTCATTTCGTCTTCCCCGACCGTATGAGTGACCAAGGGAGCGACCGTATAAGTGAAAAAGTGAGTTGAACTTTCACACCTTGACATTTCAACTCATTTGGTCATTCGTTTGGTTATTGGTTACTCACACGGTCCATTCCTTGGTCACTCATACAGTCAATCACTCAATCACTCACTTCGACACGCATACGGTCACTCATACGATCATTCACTTGGACACTCATACGATCACTCACTTGGACACTCACTAGGTCACTCATATGGTCACTCACTTGATCGTTCACAGGGTCATTCCCTCAATCATACAATTGCTCACGTTCACATATTCATGCAGTCACTCACTTGGTCATTCATTTGGTCACTCACTCAGTTATTCATGTGGTCTCCGACAAGATCACTCATACGGACACTAACTCATATAGTCAATCTCACACTCACACAAACGGTCATTCATTTTGTCACTTATTCAGTCACTCACTTAGTCATCTATGCAGTCACTCACTCATACAGTCAATTCCACACTCACTTGGCCACTCACACTCTCATGGCAGGCGAAATTTTCGGGGGCGAAGCTTACCAGGGACGATTAGTCAGGGGACGAAACATTCCAGGGTCGAAATTTCGGGGGGTGAAATTTCCGTATCCCCCTACGTAACACATCTGCTTCTACTTTTAAGAATCGTTTACATGTGCAATAAAATATCTCGGGAAGTTACCCGTAACAGGGATTTTCACTACAACCCGTTTGTTACATGACGTTTAGTTTATGAGAGTATTCCCCCTCTTCTTTCCGGAAGTCGTCACTGGTTACGTGGGTTGAACGGAAGTGATTGGTTCAAGATGGCTGTCGAAGGAGCTTACAGTAGTTTTTCGCGGCACAAAGGATTATGGGAGAGGAGGTCGAAATCACCCACCATTATTCCGCAACAAAAGCCCCGTTCACATGTACAATAAAACATCCCGGGATGTTCCCGGTAACGGGGATTTTCCGCTACAAACCATTCACACGACGTTTAGTTTATGCCGGTATTCCTCCCTCTTCTTTCCCGAAGTCGTCACTGGTTACGTGGGTATAACGGCAGTGGTTGATTCAAGATGGCTGACGAAGGAGCTTACAGTAGTTTTCGCGGCGCAAAGGATTATGGGGGAGAAGATCGGTGTCGATCACCAATCCACCCCAAGAAAGATGGGCTTTTTTTTTATATGAGCTTCTCTCCCACCTTTTTTTCCCTACGCGGGGAAAAAAATTGCCATGCCGGTAATTATCACCAAAGCGACCCCCAACCTTACACATGTGAAAGGGGCTAAAGATGGGACTCTTTTGACGGACCTCCGTCCCACTTTTTTTTCCCATGAGAAAAAAAAGTTGCCATGCAGGTAATAATCACCAAATTTTCCAAAACGTACGCGTTTCGGAATTTTTCCTTTCATATTTTCCAAAAAAAGAGAAACCTTTTGATTTTTAAATTTTGTTCTAGTCTTTTAAAAACATTCGAAAATACTTTTTTCCCATCAACCGCTTCTTAGAATTTTCCAAACGGGCTTCACGAGGAACCACTGAACCACAATATTTTCCACAAGTACTGTATCTTATTAGGGGTCATTCAAGTATTACGTCAACATCGACGGGGGGGGTGGATTTGAAGGTTGCTTACGTCATCAACCACCCTTTCTTTGAAGGTATGAAATATTCTAAGCTGCGGACGATATTTTGCTGACAAGGGGAGGCGTCAGTGTTTTGCTGAAGTTTGCTGATAGTGGGGGGGGGGGTCAAAAATGGCTAAAAATCTGCTGACATAATACTTGAATGATCCTTTATTGGTTAAAAAAAATGCTGGCCAAACCCTGATTCCACTGCCACCCACTTGAATAGTTGTCATGTGGCATGTCGGATCCATGGCTTCATGCTGCCTGTGCCACACACGGATCTTGTCATCAACGTCATGGAGAATAAATCTTGATTCGTCAGACTAGGCAACCTTCTTCCAATCACCAAGTGTCCAATTTCGGCGTTCTATAAAGCTATTTTTTTTCGGTTTTGCCGCGAAATCAAGAAGCCCTTGTTGGTCACCGGCTATTAAAACCAATTCATTTTAAGATCCATCTTGTAGAGCGCAGGGATATGTTTTTATATGTTTATGATGCTGCGTTATATTGAGTGCTGTATTTGATGCGTGGTAGCTTTTCTGTTGCTGCACAAAATTCGTGTCAGTCACCTGGAACTCTTTGGCCCTCCTCACACGGGGTAACTAAAGTCCGGCAACTGATAAGTAGGGTGACCATATGTCCCGTTTTTCCCGGGACAGTCCCGGTTTTCTTTCTTTTTCCAGCCGTCCCGACTTTTTGGCAGAAGTGTCCCGGTTTTCCCCGTTTTTTACATGACGCCTACTTGGATTTTTTTTTTTATTTATTGAAGTCAAAGATTGAAATTATTTTTGAACTCATAAATTATATTATGATAATTACAACTACAAATAACAACATTAATCTCCCACATTTGCCTTGGTGAAGGTTTTATTTCGTGGAATCCACTGGAATTTACAGTAATGCTTCGTTTTCCACCATTGTGGTTTTTTCGTAATTTCTGCAATATTTGGCAACATTGTACACTTTTGGCGTCGTTCTTGGTGATGTCCCGTATTTGGAATCCTAATTTCCCGTATTTCTCTCGAGGAAATATGGTCAGCCTACTGATAAGAGAAACCGTTTCCAGAAAACCAGCACGCATATTTCAATAGACGTCCTCACACGAGGAAATTGGCATATTGGCGACGAAATATCGAACGCGACTCAATCACTTGGCGACTGGCATGCTAGTCGCTGCCAACTTTTGTTGAATAAACCAAGAAACCGCCATCTAGCATTCCTTCATATTTTCGTCATTCGAGTGAATTGAAAAGAAATCCAGAGTATATATATTATATGTAATAAATTATCAGTTGAAAGGATATGAAATTTTGACAAATTTCAGCTCACAGGTAAATACGATTTCTTTATTTAAATTGATACTATTTTCAAATTATAATAAAATCAGGGGCGTCGGAATTGTTTCGAAACTGTGGGTGCTCGTCTTTAGTTTTATATTGGAAATTTTAATTCCTGAATCAATTCTGGGGGTGTTCGGATCCATGCCACAAATTACCGTGGGTGCTTGAGCACCTACGGCTATGGCGCCACTGAATGAAGTAGTAAACCAGGCCTGTCATTTCAACTTTTTCCGGGGGGGGGGGGCAAAAAACATATACTCACTGTATGTATATATATATATATACCATTTCTAGTGCACTTTGAGAAGCCGGGGGGGGGGGGGGAATCAATAGCCCCTGACCCCCCCCCCCCCAGATGACGGGTCTGTGGTAAACACATGGGCCCGACCGGGCACACCCTCCCCCGGGGGAATTTCAAGAGAAGATGGGGCATCACGAAAATTAGATCTGGTAAAATATTTCAGGAGTAACCAAGTGAATTTGCCAAGTAGGGTCTCGGAAAAAAAAATACATGGCTCGGGGGCCCAAGATGCTCTTAAAAGACGGCCCTGGGTAAGCACCTCCAGAAATTTTCAAAATACCGTCTACTTTCACAACATGTACCAAAACAAGCACGTGTCTATAGGGATGGTCCCTGATTTTCCCCCTTGCCTGGAATGTCTGTAATTTAGGTCACGTACACGCACATCTGTGTGTGGGGTGCTGTATTCGGGGAAAATCATTCCCTTAAACGTAAACAACGATTCATGTTGTTTGTCTGTAGTTTTGCCTACAGTTTATTTTATGCTTCTCGGAACCGTAGCTTTCGCCGTTTCATCTAATGAAACTACTCAAAATCCTACGTAACAATACTTTAACTAATAAACAATAACTTGTACAATAATCAATCCCACATATACGTACCGAGAGGCCGTAACTTATTGAGGCAAAACAGACATTTTATTGCGAATTTTTTTCCCATTGAAATCACTCAAAGCAAAGGAAATTATATTAAAAAATTATATAATTTTGCCATTTTATTTTCATTTCAAAATGATATCATTTTGAATAAAGAAATTGCGTATTCACAGTGAGCTGAAATTCTGTAGTAATTTCACTTTTATAATAGAAACTATTTCACTTATTTCTTTGTAACGATTTTTATTTAAATATTAATAAATAAATTTCATAAATTTCGATTTTTCCTGTCCCGGTTAACAAGATAGTACCGTAAAATAAGAAGGAGAACTATAGACTGTGCTGTTTTTACTCAGTTTCCCGGGCTTTGAATATTTTTTTAGTAGCGCCGTGTGAGGGAGAACGGGCAACTCGACTCGTTCAAGTCAACTCAACTCGTAAGTTAGGCAACTCGGGTTCGATTTTAGTTTACCCGTGTGAGGAGGGCCTTTCGTTCACAAGCGATTTCCATCCACTATTCCGCTCGAAGTTTTTTTTTGCTTAGCTGCCATTCTTTTTGAAGATTCGAGATACTGTTGTACATGAAAAGTCAAGAAAGTTAGCATCTTCGGAGATACTGGAACCGCCTCTTCTGGCACCCACAATCATGCCACGTTCAAAGTCATTTGAATCTCTTGTTTTACCCATAAACAGGCAAATTGCAATGTTAACTGGTGCTTCTGACCCAGAAGAAAACTTTTTTATCATATTTATCATTTTTAAAAATATAGTTTATAATGTTGATGCACGTGCTGCACAGGCGAGCCAAGTTTGAGTGAGGGGTGTTCCTAATTTTTTGGCCACTGAGTGCAATTTTCAAAAAAGCATTCTAAATTAACAGATATTGATTCCGTAACTATATGATATAATCACATAGATAAGTTTAAGTTCATTGTACAGTCCAGTTTGGTCTTTCTCTGAAAGAAAGTTTTCACCACACGGCCCTTTATGTAATTGCTATGTATTCATGTCTTCTAGCTGACGAGTAAAACTGTATAACTTTCGTTATACTGTTTTGACCGTTGTTACTGTTTTTGTCGTTATACCGAAACTGCAGTTCTCCGAAAACCTCGTTAGATTTTTTGATGTCCCTTGCAAAAAAGGAAAAAAAAATTCTGTTTTGCAACTTAAGAAACAGCAGCTCTAGTTAGGTAGTTCTGATAACGTTGGTGTTTGTCTATGTTGCTGTCGGGAGGTGTGGAGGAGAGTTTTAACACCTCCAGAATTACTATTATCCTATCGTGGCAAAAAAAAAATATGTTTTCTTCGTCAAATACTTTCGGCAATATCTGCAGTTTCTTTCTTCTTTGGCGCTGGAAAAACATTTCATAGGCAGCCAAAATAGTGCTGAAGACGCCAAACACGAATGGTTTGATGCGTGGCTGCTGAACTGGTTTTTAAGACTGCTTCTTGAAACCTTAAGCTGATTTAGCTCCTTAAAACTCCTAGGCTCACTTACAGCTCCTTGAAGCAACAGGCTGACTTGGAACTCCTTGGAATCCCTAGGCCGACTCGGCTCATCTTTCATATCTGAGCAAAGTGTGACGTCAGTATTATCACTATAGTCAATCGCTGTTTCCCACCCTGTTTTTGTTAACGATTGGATGCCACTTGGAGAGGCAAACCGAATTTTTATTAAAAGATGGAGAGAGTGATGAGTCCGCCCCTCTCTCTTTCCAGATGCCTTAGTTTTATCTGTATAAAAAAAAATTCAATAAAACTGTTTGGCATCACGTGACATTGTGCCTCAAAACCAATTCTAGTTCTCGGAAGACTGTACGTACTCATCTGAGGTCTCCCCTTAATTCTATAAATTAATTTTTTTGGGGAACATCATCTTCGTTGGCGAAATCGATGAGATATAAAATAAAAATGTTCTCAAATATTTTATGGATTTAAAATAAAATGAATACGTATATTTTTTTTTTCCAAACCAGTATCGAAACGGTTCAAAGCAGCGCCGATCGACGCATATTGCCGTGTTACTGTAAGGTCTGCTGTCATTCAGAAATATTATACAGTCGAATTCCGTTTTAACGAATACCGATAAAGCGAAAATCTCGTTTTAACGAACACGTTTCTAATCCCCCTAGATAAGTTTACATAGGAAGAATGCAAAAAAAAAAATGGTATTCCTTTATAACGAAATTTCGTTATAGCGAAGGGATTTCTCTGGTCTCTTGGAGTTCGTTATAACGGGATTCGACTGTAGTTCCACGTCAAGTCAAACAATTTTTCAGATGGAACCTAGGGTCACAAATGACTTTTTTTAAATCGCATATCAATATGGTGCCACTGGTGTCTAAACAAGCGAGAAAATAATCCTTAAAGTAATTATTCCCCTCGGAAAGGAGAGGGGGAAAAAATTATTTTTTCCACAACACACATTATTTCATTAAAGAGAAAGAGGAGACGACTTTTCCATCCGTAATTATGATTAACTGGAAAAACAAAATTCAGTAATATATATTTAGCGTGATTTTTTTTGGTCAAAATTAACGTGATTCTTTGGTCATAAATAAACTTGATTTTTCGGTAATTAATCATCGTTATTCTTCGATCACGAATTAACACTTCGACCCTAATGTGATTCTTCTCTCGGTGATTCTCGGTCGCTATTCTTCCATCAAACGTTATTCTTCTATCATAATGTAATTCTTTGGTCACAAATTGACGTTGCTCTTTCATAACGTGATTTTTCTGTCATAAATTATCGCTATTATTTAGTTATATAGTAACGTGATTTTCTCCTCGGTCACTAATTACCGTTATTATTCGAACATAACGTTACGTTATTCATCGATCATAATGTAATGTTATTTTTCGATCATAAATTAACGTTGTTTTTCTATCATAAATTAACGCGATTCTTCTATTATAATTAAAGTGATTCTTTGGCCAAAAATTAACGTGATTCATCGGTCATAATTTATTATCACGTCATTTTTCGATTATAAATCAGCGTGATTCTTCTATCCCTTTGGATTTCTTTGGTCACAAATTAACGTTGTTCTTTGGTCACAAATTAACGTTGTTCTTTGGTCACAAATTAACGTTGTTCTTTGGTCACAAATTAACGTTGTTCTTTGGTCACAAATTAACGTTGTTCTTTGGTCACAAATTAACGTTGTTCTTTGGTCACAAATTAACGTTGTTCTTTGGTTGTAACTTAACGTGATTGGTTGTTTGTTCATAGCACATGACGTAAATATTTTTACGTTAGAAAACATCAACATTTTTTTTATTGTTTAAAAACTATCCAAATGCATGCAATTTCAGAAAAATAACTTGCCATGCCAAATAATCGATATGCACACACATGACAACATTAACGTTTCCAACCCCTAAGAACCATAAGAAAAATATAAATATGAAAACTGTAAAAATTATAAATACAGTCGAATTCCGTTTTAACGAATACCGATATAGCGAAAATCTCGTTTTAACGAACACGTTTCTAATCCCCGAGATAAGTTTACATAGGAAGAATGCATAAAAACTGGAATTCTTTTATAACTAAATTTCGTTATAGCGAAGTGATTTCTCCGGTCTCTTGGAGTTCGTTATAACGGGATTCGACTGTATGTGAAGATAACCAATATGCGTTACGGTAACAGGTCTTATGATATTCCTTTAAACGTGGGAATATGAAACAAAATTTCCTTTACACATACGAATTTGACATGCGATAATCATTAATTTGACAAAAGAAATACATTATTTGAAGTAATCAATTATTTAAACATAATGATCACATTATTGATTCTCTCTATTTCCAGACGTTCAGCCAAAACCTATGAATAGTATCGAAGAGTTAATAGGATATCCTGCTTGTAAGTCTCAATTTAAATATTTTTTGATTATTATGCAACACGTATTGAACATTTTATGTTTACCAGCGTTGTACATGTTTCGGCATGATCTCACATGACGAAACAGTCAAAATTTGATTAATCGAAAGAAAATTGTACATTCTTCTTTTTTTCCCCCTCTAAACATAGTTTACGATGTTCCGAGTGGAGAGATGTTCAAGCGAGAAGGTGAGTGAGAAAAATTTGCTATACAACACTGTTAAAACAGTGCTATTAAAAACAGGGCTTCTATAATTAAGTACATTTTTAAATTGAACATTTCTAGTGCCGCCCCTCCGGAGAAGCTTCTCACAGTTTGACGAAAACTGTAGCTTTAATTTTTTTTTCAAAATTTTTATGAATAGAGCCAAACTCCGTTGTAACAACACTCTGGGGTTACAATGCCAATAACTTGCGATCTAGACTGATCCCCATAGAGAAAAATGTTTATGAATCAGGCGTGTAACATCGATGAACACATACAAATACAAAGGCCTCAACAGACAAAATGCCCAACAGGGTGGCTAAAAAATGATGCCCATAAAAAATAAGGGTGTCGAATATATATCTAGACCAGCGGTTCTCAACCTTTTTTGACTCGCTTTCTGGTATATAATTTCTGTAAAGGAGCCGCGTAGGCCTATTTTTCATTCATTCATCAAAGAGTTACTGATTTTATATTATTCTAAAATACTTAAAATTAGTTTTTCCGGATTTATTGTTTTTTGTATTTTTCTCCAGCTGCCGTGGAGCCCCTTGGGAGTTCACACGGAGCTCTAAGGGCTCCGCGGAGCACTAGTTGAGAACCGCTGCTCTAAAGTATACGCATGCTCAAACAAATGGTCCGGAAGGTTCTCTTTATCTGATAAATATCGTTTTAGAGTTCCAAACTAGCTAAGGTTTCAGATGCTGTAAGGTACCAAAGCATAATCTAGTGCAGCGGTTCTCAACCTTTTTTGACCCACGGAACCCTTTCCGGTGTATAATTTCTATGACGGATCCCCGTAGGCCTATTTTTTACTTATTCATCAAAGTTACTCTGACTTATTTTTATTATTCAAAAATATTTTTTTTTTCCCAATTTACTGGGTTTTTTTTTATTTTCCTGGAGCGGCCGTGGATCCCCTGGGAGTTCACAAGGAGCCCTTAGGGCTCCACGGAGCACCGGTTGAGAACCGTTGATCTAGACTATAGCAAAAATACAGCAAACCAATAATTATGAATAAAATATAGTGGTAATACAATAAAATAATAATAATAAATAAATATTCAATAATAATAAATAAATATTCAATAATAATAAATAAATATTCAATAATAATAAATAAATATTCAATAATAATAAATAAATATTCAATAATAATAAATAAATATTCAATAATAATAAATAAATATTATTACGATGAATAATAAATAAATATTCAATAATAATAGTAATAAAAACCAATAATAGTCATAAAATATAATTATATATACTGCCAATAAAAAATTATGGTTGTGTTATTCTATATATGGACCCCAATATGTCTATCGTATTTCTTTTTAAACGTCTCAATCGTGTTAGAATTCACGATCTACGGAGGTAAGCTATTCTATTCATTCACAACCCTTTCAGAGCGAAAACTCCCTGCGATATGCGATACCATAACCTTGCATTGTCCCTCACCAATCGATACTGGTGTCCCCTTGTAAAAGCAGTCGATTGGCGGTGTACTAAAAGTTCATGATCCATCCTATCAATCCCATTGAAAATTTTGAACACTTCGATCACATCTCCTCGACACCTGCGTTCATCCAATGTAAACATATTCAAAAAATGAAGTCTCGCTTCATAACTCAAGCCCTGTGTGCCAATAAGGACACGCGTAGCTCTTCTCTGCACCCCTTCAATCAAGTCTATGTCCCTCTGTAGGTATGGTCTCCAAAACCTTACCGCATACTCCAGTCCAGGACGAACTAAGCCTCGAAAAAGCGGAAGAATGACTTTAGGAGAACGCGAAGAGACCTTTTTGAAAATGAGACCAAGCATTCTATTCGCTTTTTTGACCACCGCTGAACAATGTTCAGAAAACCTAAGTCGCTCGTCAATGACAATTCCCAAATCGGTGACCCTAGTTGCAACCGGGATAGTGACACCATTCAACTCGTAAGAGAACCGTGGGTTGTTCGAACCAAAATGAGCGATCAACGCTTATCAACGCTAAAAAGGGTTTTCTATCAACTTGATAGAAAACCCTGAAACTATTGTCCCAGAGATCCCACTTGAAAGATGTGGGATCTCAGCCACCTCGTTGGGCATTTTGCCTGTTTTGGCGTTGCACCACAACCTAGAATTGCCTGCCCCTTACCAATCGGTACTGGTGTTCTCTTGTCAAAGCAGTCGACTGACGGCGTATCAATAATTCATAGTCCATCTTATCCATCCCATTGAAAATTTTAAACACTTCGATCATATCCCCCCCCCCCCCACCACCTACGTTCTTCCAATGTAAACATCTTCAAAAAATTAAGTCTCCCTTTATAGCTCAAGTCTTTTGCGCCAACAAGAGCACGCGCGCGCGCCGTGCACCGCGTAGCTCTTTTTTTTTTTTTACACCTCTTCAACCATGTCCCACTCTAGGTTCGGTCTCAGCATACTCCAGTCCAGGACGAACTAAGCCTCGGGAAAGCCGAAGAATGACTTTGGGAGAACGCGAAGAGACTTTTTTGAAAATCAAACCAAGCATTCTATTCGATTTTTTGACCACCGCTGAACAATGTTCAGAAAACCTAAGCCGCTCGTGAATTCCCAAATCGGTAACCCTAGTTGCATCCGGGATAGTGACACCATTCAAAAGAGAAACGTGGGTCGTTCGAACCAAAATGAGCGACCATAAATTCTGAAGGTCATGCTCCAATCGTTAGCCCATCCTACTATCGTATTCACTTGCCACGACCTCGGATATAACGACACATTTTTTGTCGTTTTATGGATTTTTCCGTTTTTTAAATTTTTTTAAAGAAAGTTTGGGGTTATGACGTGCTTCTGATTAACTTGACGTGTACCGGACATTACTGTATTTTCCGTAATTCCACTCTTTCCGACTTTTTTCATTGCAAAAATGTCCCGTTTTTCCAGGTTTTTTTTTTTGAACAAAATTTACTTTAATAATTAATATTTACTAGAATCAGAGATGACGTTATTTTGCAGAATTTATTAATCGCGCAAAAATGACTATAACCACAAATATTCTTGTTATAAATTTGTAATTTTAATTGTTTTTCCCACCGAATTTCCACATTCTAAGCTAAATCACTGTGCATTATTTTTCGGTACTGTATTTCTCGCCAAGAAGTTATCCGTTAGCCACATTTGGCGATTTCTCTGACAATTGGTAATATTTTTGGCGAGAATTTGTGATATTTCCTATTTATGACCCTCAATTTTCCGTTTTCTCTCGATCAAATATTATCATCCTAATCAGAATGCAATAACAGCTTCTTGCACAGCATTTTTCGTCTAAAAAAGTCTCGAAAACGATGTAACGACACGTCGGTTATAACGATAAAAATTCACGAAATCTTCGATGTCGTTATAACTGAGTTTGACTGTAATTGAAATTGGCAAATGACTAATTGAGACACGGTTATACACGTAAATTTGTTGAAAATTATATGAGCTAAATTATTGAAGAAAAAAATTATTTATACATATATATAACAGTATATATAGTCTAATCCCGTTTTAACGAATACCGTTATACGATTAAAACCTAGTTTTAACGAACCCTTTTCTGATCCCCCAGATAAGTTTGCATAGGAACATTGCAAAGACCTGGAATTCCTTTATAACGAAATTTCGTTTTAACGAAGTGATTTCTTCGGTCTCTTGGAGTTCGATATAACGGGATTCGACTGTATATATATACAGTATATTTTTTAGTGTGCATTTGAGTTACTTGTTATTTTGGAAATCCACATTGTTATTAATCTGATCAAAATGCATGTTTTGTGATTTCTTCTTACAGCAGCATGTGATGCAAACAAATACGACATCAATCGTCGTCAAGGTGAGAAACATTTTTGGGATATTCATCTTGAATTTATGGTAATTTATTTATGGCCAAATGAATTTCCCACCTCACTCTTGTATTAATTTAGCCATTTTATTTTTCATTTACCAGAGCGTTCCTTGAACGACTTGGACGTTTATCCGATCAATGTCCACATTCCACCAGGTAATTTCAATTAATGAAAAAATAAAAATTTCAATTTTGATTAATCCCGCTTATAACGTTAATCGAAAAATCGTCATTAAAAAAAACCGTTTTAAGAGAGGAAACGATTAAAATCGGAAATGCTGATGAGTTTTAGTAAGAGTTGGGACCATTAAAATAAGCTGTACTAAGCGGGGAAACATTCTACGTTGGAACGTTATAAGCGGGAGAGATCCACTCTGTAATTATTTTCTACACCTGAATTTTTTTCCTGAAATGTTTATTGCTTTTGTATAGCCCTTATGTCAAAACTTCATCTGTTGAAATTTTTTTATTTTTGATATGCAAATTACATAATTTCGTTTTTTTTGCATCAGTATCAAAAGCATTGGTATTTTGGAGACTTCTAATTATCGTTATTATTCGAACGTAACGCGATTCATCGGTCATAAATTAATGTTATTTTGCGATCATAAATTAACATGATTCTTCTATCATAATCAAAGGGATTCTTCGGCCAAAAATTAACGTGATTCTTTGATCATATATAAACATGTTCTTTCGTCACAAATTGACGTGTCCCGTAAAGCATCGGTATTCTGGAGAATTATAATTACCGTTATTATTCGAACACGGCGGGATTCTTCTTTCGTTAACTGAAGGGATCCTTCTATCATAATTAAAGTGATTCTTTTAGCATAACTAAAGTGATTCTTTTAGCATAACTAAAGTGATTCTTTTAGCATAACTAAAGTGATTCTTTTAGCATAACTAAAGTGATTCTTTTAGCATAACTAAAGTGATTCTTTTAGCATAACTAAAGTGATTCTTTTAGCATAACTAAAGTGATTCTTTTACCATAACTAAAGTGATTCTTTTAGCATAACTAAAATGATTCTTTGACCAAAAATTAACGTGATTCTTTGACCAAAAATTAACGTGATTCTTTGACCAAAAATTAACGTGATTCTTTGACCAAAAATTAACGTGATTCTTTGACCAAAAATTAACGTGATTCTTTGATTATAAATTAACGTGATTCTTTACTCATAGTACATGACGGAAATACTTTTACTTTATAAAACATCAACATTTTTTGCATAAAACTATCCAAATGCACGCAGTTTCGTCATGCACAAAAAAAAATTAGCATTGTAAATGCATAAATACCAGCCGCTACTCTTTTTAATGGGCTAAACGATGAGAATTTGTGGTGGACCAAAATTTCTATCTTAACTGAGTTTATTTTTAGCAATTTTATGTAATAATATAACTGAGAGGGGTTCTAAAGACAAGACTCCTTTTGTTTCCGGCACAAAAAATGCCATGGATTTACAATCTATATATATAAAATTGATTTTCTGTGTGTCTGTGTGTGTGTGTGTATGTTCTCTATACAAATCTACAATTTTAGATCGATCGTCGCCAAATTTTGCATATATACCAAATGGGACCCGACTTGAACGATAGGCTACTTTAAAAGTTTGTCAGAGCAGGGCAAATACCCCAAACGGGCAAAAAACTGTCGGGCAACAATGGTTTCTCGGCCTCAACAATCACTTTCCGAACGTTTACTTTGGTTACCATGGTTCCTTAGCAATGCGTTTCAGACGTGTATATGCCTTTACAATGGTTTGTCATTTCTTCAACGCTGTCAGTACATGTATAATATTTATGCCTTTATAATGGTTGGCCACATTTTCAATACTCCCAGTAATGAGGTTTTTTGAATGACGTCGTTATCATCATCAGCATCGCTTTGAGGGTCAGGGAAAGGGTGATCCTCATAGAAATCTGTGATGATATTGCCGATTTTAATGTAGAAATACGAAAATTTGGTGGGGGGGGGGGGAGGTTTTCTGTCACATCAATAATTTTAAAAATTGTATTGAATTCTCAATTTTTGAAATATTGAGTTCGCTTAGAGATATACGAAGCCCAGGAGATTAAATATGAAGTAATTAGCCGGACTTATATATATATATACTTTTGAGTTGGACATTCATGCAATGACATTGATTTCAACTTTTTATTTATATCTTTTCAAGCATGAAAATTAATGTCTCCGTATTGTCTTTTAATATTCAACTGCATAAATTCACATATAGTTTAGGTTGCTTTAAAATTAGTTATGGGCCCCGTAAAGTGCATCGAAAAAATTCCACAGCTTAAATTAAGCATTTTTTGAAGCAGAAACAGGCAGAAATAGATAACTTGAAGTTCAAAGGGGGGAATCGAAATACCTAGCACCCTTTGAAAAAAGAAAAAAAAAATTTTTTTTATGTTTCTTTAAATCTAGATTTGTTTCTTTCAAGAGTCACGTAGGAAGTCGCCATATTGGTTGACTTGGACATGGTATGCATGTCCCTCAAAGAAAGAGGGAGATATCGCATGATCCAAAAAGCCTCATTGAAGAAAACCCGGGCAGCGCCGGGTATTGTAGCTAGTTTGAGTATAAAAATGCGTATTTGCAACTTATTTCTGTCGTTTTATTTCCATCCTTATAACAATGATAATACATCGTGAGTTAGCATGATAAATCGTATACAAGGGCTGAATGCAGCTAACACGAATATGGAGTCGTCACGCAGGGTAGGGAAAGGTAGTAAAATGTCTTTTTTTGACACAAACCGTAAAATGCTTTAGCAACCGCAAGCAACGCTTAACAGGCTTAGCAATGCTTAGGCAACCGCAGCTGGCATGAAGAAAATGACGGACTTCGGAAGTTTCAAAGGAGCACGCTTGGTGGGAAGAAAAAATTCAAGGAGTGTCTAATAGGCATATATTTGGCTGCAAGACAATTTCTTTTCTATTTGCCTCTATCAGCTTTTTTTTTGACACCTTCCTTCGCTACCTATTTCGAAATGTCTAAACCTTCCGCGTCGTTGGCTAGATGTCCTCTCTCCCTATTCTCCCGTACCGACACTATTCCTTCGTTCATTATGGCCTTGGTATTTAAAGCCATAAAAAAATTATTGCTTTAATATTTGGCTCGAAGAGGGCACATGGTTCCAGACATCAAGAGACAAGAAGCTCTTGAACCCTAGGGGTATCCCAGATTCTGACGCGTGGTTACCAAGCGTACGTACCTGGTATGCCCTAAGAGTTCTTGAAGCAGAACGCTTCCGTAGACAACTATTCTCGACGCTCAGTTATTGATGAAATGGAATTCGCGCGTCTCGATGTATCTGAAAACTTTTGCAGATGGCTTGATATTTGAAACATCGACAACGGATCACACGCATATGAGTTGGAAGTTCGAAAATGAGTAGGAATGTCCAGCAAGAAGACTGTCGTAAATAAAGGGTTGTAGAAACAGCGGACCTGGAAATTAATGTTCCAAACATTGCACAAGGAAAGCTGTGGGAAGCTCAAGAACCCTCGGGGATATCCCAGGCTCTAACGTGTAGTTACCAAGGATTAAAACCTGGTATATCCTTAGTGTTTTTGTGGCGCACCGCTATAGAAATCGTCTAGGTTTGATGGCCAATTGTTTTGGATACTCAGTAACAGATGAAATGGCTTCCACCGACGCACCTGCAACTTTCTACAGATGACTTGATATTTGACACATCAAGAGCGGATCACGCGTATATTAGTAGGAATGTCGTTGTATAGTTTGTAAGAAAATTAACGTTGTAAAGTGTTTGGCACCTAAAATGAAACGTATGGTACTCAGACACGCCGTGAGACTAGTTTTCTAGAAAGAAGGCTCTGTCGTAAATATCTAGTTGTAGAAACAGCAGAGACCGGTAAATTAATGTTTCAGAGATCACAGGAAAGCTATGTGGCTGTAGCACTCCTGGGTTGTTCGTGATGTCATAAGGGATTTCATAGGGTGTTTGGTTTCTCTTTTAAATTTTTTGGAACCCTATTGTATTATTTCTTATGATGTTTTTCCTTGACATTATTTCTAATTGTATGGAAGTTACGTTGTTTTGAATAACCAGTAGAAGATGTTAGGACAATGTTGAAGATGAAAGATCGATCTTACTTACAAAATTGTCATTCATTATTTTAATTTAGTTTTGATTAAATTCAGTTCGTTAAGTAAAAGGGTCTTGATCTGTGATGAGGGTAAGGGTCTCTCGATAATACGGGGGGGGGGGGGGCACGAGAGAAAAATATTGCCCAAAGTCCAGGGTATGAATAAATAAGGTTGGGAAACACTGTTATAGCGGACATATTTGCTGGACAATGTTCTGGACTATCGCCGAAAGATGAAATGGCACCGTTGACGTACCTGAAAACTTTCGCAGACGACTTGATATTTGTAACAAACACTAATCTTCATTTACAGTCATCGATCTTGGATGCCGTTGCTCCTGCCTTCTTGATATGGATCAAGTCTTCTGAGACACAAGACGAGAAGTTCAAGAGCCCTGGGGATATCCCAGGTTCTGAGGCGTGGTTACCGAGCTTCGGATTCTGGTGTGTCCTTATGGTTTTTGTGACATACATCTTCGTTCAACACTTGTTCTAGACTTACAGTTAAAGAAGTCAGTAGACAAAACTGAAAGCTTTTGCAGATCACCTGATCACACATCATTAACGGATCACTTAGATGTTGACGTTATAGATTTTGGCACCTGAAATGTGGCTGATGTATATGATCAGATGTATGATACTCTGTAATGGACACATAGCTAGACGGGTAATCTAGCATGAATGGTCAGTCGTAAATCAATTGTAGAAACAGCAGGCCTAATGCTCCAAAGGCACATACAATCACTGAAAGCTGTAGGGCTATAGCAGTCCCAAAGTTGTTTTGGACGTCATAGAAGCTTTTTATTGTGTGCGTGTGGTGGATTTCCCTAATTTTTTGGAACCTTGTTATGTTACTGCTTGCAATGTTATTTCCTGGCATTGTTTACAATTGTATGGAAGTAACGTTATTTAGCATCACCACGAATTTTTTTTTTTTTAATCATTCTTTATAACTTTACTGAGTATATAGACATTGCAATTTTGTAATCACATTAGTACATACTTTCTAATTTTGCTTAATCATGTGAACTTCGTATCACTGTAGCTGATATCTATGTTCCATAGTTCTCTGAGTCTTGAAGGAAACTTTGAATTAAACGTTTATTTTTAATTTTAAAATGGTTGTCGTAATAAACTTTAGGGAGATTGTTTTGACACTGATTGAAGGTGCGGCTTTTTTAAGCTTTGAAGTCAAGTATTCTAATGCATAAACTAAAAATTCAAAACACGGACCTTCGTCACCGTGGTGGATCTTACATGCCCTTGCTCACGCTTTCTGGATATGAAGCAAGTCTCGTGGAAACCTGACGACAAGCAAGCGACCTGATATTTCAACAAGAACCGATCTTCATTAACCGTCTTCGATCTTGGATGCTCTTAAGTACCTCAAGCACCCCAGGGGCATCTCAGGTTCTGCCGCGTCGTTCTCAAGAGTGAGTACCTGTCATGGCCTAAGAGTTCTTGAAGCAGAACGCTTCCGTGGACAACTATTCTCGACGCTCAGTTATTGATGAAATGGCATTCGTCTCGATGTATCTGAAAACTTTTGCAGATGGCTTAATATTTGACACATCGACAACGGATCACACGCATATGAGTTGGAAGTTCGAAAATGAGTAGGAATGTCCAGCAAGAACACTGTCGTAAATAAAGGGTTGTAGAAACAGCGAACCTGGAAATTAATATTCCAAACATTGCACAAGGAAAGCTGTGGAAAGCTCAAGAACCCTCGGGGATATCCCAGGCTCTAACGTGTAGTTACCAAGGATTAAAACCTGGTATGTCCTTAGTGTTTTTGTGGCGCACCGCTACAGAAATCGTCTAGGTTTGATGTCCAATTGTTTTGGATACTCAGTAACAGATGAAATGGCTTCCACCGACGCACCTGCAACTTTCTACAGATGACTTGATATTTGACACATCAAGAGCTGATCACGCGTATATTAGTAGGAATGTCGTTGTATAGTTTGTGAGAAAATTAACGTTGTAAAGAGTTTGGCACCTAAAATGAAACGTATGGTACTCAGACACGCCGTGAGACTAGTTTTCTAGAAAGAAGGCTCTGTCGTAAATATCTAGTTGTAGAAACAGCAGAGACCGGTAAATTAATGTTTCAGAGATCACAGGAAAGCTATGTGGCTGTAGCACTCCTGGGTTGTTCGTGATGTCATAAGGGATTTCATAGGGTGTTTGGTTTCTCTTTTAAATTTTTTGGAACCCTATTGTATTATTTCTTATGATGTTTTTCCTTGACATTATTTCTAATTGTATGGAAGTTACGTTGTTTTGAATAACCAGTAGAAGATGTTAGGACAATGTTGAAGATGAAAGATCGATCTTACTTACAAAATTGTCATTCATTATTTTAATTTAGTTTTGATTAAATTCAGTTCGTTAAGTAAAAGGGTCTTGATCTGTGATGAGGGTAAGGGTCTCTCGATAATACGGGGGGGGGGGGCACGAGAGAAAAATATTGCCCAAAGTCCAGGGTATGAATAAATAAGGTTGGGAAACACTGTTATAGCGGACATATTTGCTGGACAATGTTCTGGACTATCGCCGAAAGATGAAATGGCACCGTTGACGTACCTGAAAACTTTCGCAGACGACTTGATATTTGTAACAAACACTAATCTTCATTTACAGTCATCGATCTTGGATGCCGTTGCTCCTGCCTTCTTGATATGGATCAAGTCTTCTGAGACACAAGACGAGAAGTTCAAGAGCCCTGGGGATATCCCAGGTTCTGAGGCGTGGTTACCGAGCTTCGGATTCTGGTGTGTCCTTATGGTTTTTGTGACATACATCTTCGTTCAACACTTGTTCTAGACTTACAGTTAAAGAAGTCAGTAGACAAAACTGAAAGCTTTTGCAGATCACCTGATCACACATCATTAACGGATCACTTAGATGTTGACGTTATAGATTTTGGCACCTGAAATGTGGCTGATGTATGTGATCAGATGTATGATACTCTGTAATGGACACATAGCTAGACGGGTAATCTAGCATGAATGGTCAGTCGTAAATCAATTGTAGAAACAGCAGGCCTAATGCTCCAAAGGCACATACAATCACTGAAAGCTGTCGGGCTATAGCAGTCCCAAAGTTGTTTTGGACGTCATAGAAGCTTTTTATTGTGTGTGTGTGGTGGATTTCCCTAATTTTTTGGAACCTTGTTATGTTACTGCTTGCAATGTTATTTCCTGGCATTGTTTACAATTGTATGGAAGTAACGTTATTTAGCATCACCACGAATTTTTTTTTTATCATTCTTTATAACTTTACTGAGTATATAGACATTGCAATTTTGTAATCACATTAGTACATACTTTCTAATTTTGCTTAATCATGTGAACTTCGTATCACTGTAGCTGATATCTATGTTCCATAGTTCTCTGAGTCCTGAAGGAAACTTTGAATTAAACGTTTATTTTTAATTTTAAAATGGTTGTCGTAATAAACTTTAGGAAGATTGTTTTGACACTGATTGAAGGTGCGGCTTTTTTAAGCTTTGAAGTCAAGTATTCTAATGCATAAACTAAAAATTTAAAACACGGACCTTCGTCACCGTGGTGGATCTTACATGCCCTTGCTCATGCTTTCTGGATATGAAGCAAGTCTCGTGGAAACCTGACGACAAGCAAGCGACCTGATATTTCAACAAGAACCGATCTTCATTAACCGTCTTCGATCTTGGATGCTCTTAAGTACCTCAAGCACCCCAGGGGCATCTCAGGTTCTGCCGCGTCGTTCTCAATCGTGAGTATGTGGCATGTCCTTAAGGTTGTTGTGGATGATAACTAGGCTGGACAATTATTTCGGACGCCCAGTTTAAGATGAAATGTGATCCAACCGTTTTTCAACGGTTTGCATACCTAAAAGCTTTGGCACAGGACGTGATGTTTCAACAAACTCCGATCTTTATTAACCGTCGTTGTTCTTGGGGACGATCACTCCGCTGGACAACTATTCCGGGCACTCAGTTGAAAATGCAATGGCACCGTTTACGTACCTGAACGCTTTTACAGACAAACTGATATTTTAACTCCGTTCAGAAACTCCGTTCTTTTTGTCCTTAAGCACTTTAAGAACCCTGGGGGCATCTCAGGTACTCACGCGTCGTTCTCAAGCGTGAGTATCTGGCAGGCCCTTAAGGTTCTTGGGGACGATCACTCTGCTGGACAACCATTCGGGCACTCAGTTGAAAATGCAATGGCACCGTTTACGTACCTGGAAGCTTTTGAAGACTACTGGATTTTTCAACAAGCACCGATCTTCATTAACCGTCGTCGATCTCTGCTGCCCTTAAGCACTTCGGTCGCTCTCAGTGTCTCTTAGCTGGACAACGATCCGGACGTACAGTTGAAGATGCAATGGCACCGTTTACGTACCTGGAAGCATTTTGTAGAGTACTGGATTTTTCACCAATCACCGATCTTTATTAACCGTCGTCGTTCTCAACTGCCCTTAAGTACGTCAAGAACCCTGGGGGCATCTCAGGTACTGACGCGTCGTTCTCAAGCGTAAGTATCTGGCAGACCCTCAAGGTTCTTGGGGACGATCACTCCGCTGGACAACTATTCCGGACGCTCAGTTGAAAATCCAATGGCACCGTTTAAGTACCTGAACGCTTTTCCAGACAAACTGATATTTCAATAAACCAAGAACTCTGGGGGCATCTCAGGTACTGATGCGTCCTTCTCAAGCGTGCGTACCTGGCGTGCCTTTAAGGTTCTTGGGGACGATCACTCCGCTGGACAACTATTCCAGGCACTCAGTTGAAAATGCATTGGCACCGTTTACGTACCTAAAAGCTTTTGTAAACTACTGGATTTTTCACCAATCACCGATGTTCATTAACCGTCGTCGATCTTGGCAGCACTTCGGTCGCTCTCAGTATCGCTTAGATGGACAACTATTCTGGATGCTCAGTTGAAGATGCAATGGCTCCGTTTACGTACCTAAAAGCTTTTGCAGAGGACGTGATGTTTCAACAAACTCCGATCTTTATTAACCCCGTCGTCGTTCTCAACTGCCCTTAAGTACTTCAAGAACCCTGGGGGCATCTCAGGTACTGACGCGTCCTTCTCAAGCGTGCGTACCTGGCGTGCCTTTAAGGTTCTTGGGGACGATCACTCCGCTGGACAACTATTCCGGGCACTCAGTTGAAAATGCAATGGCACCGTTTACGTACCTGAAAACTTTTGCAGACGTCTTGATAACCACAACAGGCACTTAATGGACGTATTTCATTGAAACTTGGTATATGCGTTAATGCGTTATTTGGACGATGGGAAAAGGTAACACACACACTCTCTCTCTCTCTCTCTCTCTCTCTCTCTGTCTCTGCGATAAAAAAAAACACGTTTTCATCTGGTGGTAAAAAAATGAATTATTTTTTGTAATTGCATCTTTCTTTTCCCTCATGGTCCATATATCATATATTCACCAAGTTTCATCAAAATGCGTCCATCATTATGGTTACTACATACGTCTGAATAGTGTCCGTTTATTTATTACGACCCTATATTTGACATATCGAGAACGGATTACACGCTTTCAACTGGGGATGTCCGAAATTGACGTTGTAAATTTTGACGCTTAAAATGAGGATAATGAGATGTATGGTAGGCTACTCTCTAACAGACGCACAGGTCACACTCCGAAACTGGTATTCTAGCAAGAGGGCTCTATCAAATACAAATACAACGCCACAACAGGCAAAATGCCCATAAAAATATGGATGTCATATATTTAAAAAAAAAACAAAAAAAAAAACAGCAACCCAATTAAAAATGCAATTAACACAAATTATAAACAATATATACACATGATAAAATATTATACAAACCAACATATTATACAGTGACACCATTCAACTCGTAAGAGAACCGCGGGTTGTTCGAACCAAAATGAGTGATCATGCACTTATCAACGCTAAAAAGGGTTTTCTATCAAGTTGATAGCAAACCCTGAAACTATTGTCCCAGAGATCCCACTTGAAAGATGTGGGATCTCAGCCACCTCGTTGGGCATTTTGCCTGTTTTGGCGCTGTATTTGTATAGAGCAGTCTCGTGATGCTATAGGAAATTTTCATTGCACTTGGGTTTCCCCTTTTATATTTTTTGGAACCCCTCGTGTTATTGCTTGCTGTTTTTTTTCCCTGGCATTATTTTGAATTGTATGAAAGAGTGACGTTGTTTAGGGTTGTCGCCGTGTTTTTTTTATATACATTTCATCCATTTTTAGTAACACTACATTCATGAAGGATAGTGATGTTCGACGAGACTGTCACTGCTACCTTATTATGGGAGTCACTTTTGTACACGCTCCAATATTGACCGTATCACGTGAAACGGGCTTGGTTTCGGTGTTCGTGATGTTATATGACAATGGTGTTTGACGTTTAGGAGACTCCGGGTCACTTGGGTGTTTTGGAAACTTGTCTCGGGCCATTAAATTGATCTGTAAATATGCCGTGTGAGTGATCTGGAACCGTGCCGGAGGTCTATTAATTACTGTGGTGATTTGAAATATGTCTCGGTTATTTAAGCGATATGTGAATACGCCGCGGGGCACGCAAGTTATCTGAAAATGTGCCGCGGGATACTTAAGTGATCTGTAAATATACTGCTGATCGTTTAAGTGATCGGTAAATGTGTTGCAGGGTATTTAGTTGATCTATGAGTGTGCCGTGGGACACTTGAGTGGTCTGGAACTGTGTCGTGCGTCACTTAAGTGATATGTAAATGCCACTTGAGTGATCTGTAAATGTTCTGGTGGTCATTTAAGTGATGTGGGAATATGTCACAAGCTACTCAAATGATGTGGAACCGCACTGAGAGTCTCTTAAGTGATATAGAAATGTGCCGCCTAGTTCATTTTTATAAAATTAGTTTTGAAGAAGCGGTCAACATCAGATGATTCCGAGGGCCACATTTGACTCGCGGGCCAGGGGTTAAGCATGTATGTCATAGGAAGAATCCAAGGTGTTTGGTTTCCCTTTTATATTACTTGGGAAGCCTACTGTGTATAATTTACGTGTAATAATTTTTCTTGGTAATTTTTTTAGTTGCATGAACAACGATGTTCTTTATCATCACCTAATAGTATTGCTTTTTAATTTTGCTTATCTCCCCGAAACTTGTACCACTGTAAATCATACATGCTCAACCTATGGCCCGCGGGACAAATGTGGATCTCGGAATCATCTGATGTGGCCCACGACCTATTTATGTAAAAATGAATTGAGTGGCACATTTGCAAATCATTTAATTGACTCGTTCCACATCACTCAAGTGACCCACTGCACATTTACAGATGACTTAAGTGACCCATATGGCACAGTTACAGATTGCTCAAGTAAGCTGGGGCAGATTTACAGATTAATAATGGGCTTGTGTCGCTGTTTCATATCACTTAAGTGGCCCGCGGCACATTCCCATGTCATTTAAGTGCGTCGTGACACATTTAACGATTTTTTAAAGAGACTCGTGGTACATTTAAAAATCTTTTAAGTTTAAAGTGACTCAGCACAATGTTAAAGATCTTCTAAGTCACCCCCGTGACACTTTTACAGCTCACCTAATTGGCCTGGAGCACATTATCATTCCAAATAAGTGGTCCGTGGCATATTTATAAATCACGCAAAGTGACCCATGGCACATTTAGAGATTTTTAACTGACCAGTGGTACATTTAAAGATCTTTTAAGTGACTCGTGGTACATTTAAAAATCACCTAAATGACCTATGACCTGGGCGACACATTCTCATTTCAATCAAGTTGTCCGCGGCACATTCCCAGACCACTTAAGTGGCCCGCGTCACGTTTTCAAACCAATGAAGTGGTCCGCACTCTCCAAATGATTGAGCATGAGCATCCTTGGTGTAAATGGATAACTATGTTCCCTGAGGCAACGGGTGGTGAGTAATATGTGAATATTAAGTGATTGCAAAATGCACATTGTTACGCTGATTGTGATGAACTGATGTGTTTGAATCGGTAATGGTTGCTACCCAAGAGTGTAAGATGGACGACTCGTTGCGGTTTATTGAAGGCCGTATTTTGGGAAATGGCGGTGTTCAAACTCAATGGCCCACACCCTGCTTTCAATGGCACGGTTTGAAATTTTCGACGATAATATAACCAATAGGTCAGTAATTCCCAACGTGGGGCCTACGCCCCACAAAGAGGCAATTGGTTTTTTACGGGTGGATGCAATTTGAGTTTTTCTATGAAGACTTGGAACCTTTAGAATCCCCTTCAATTTTTTAACAATTTCTCTTGATGTTATTTCTTTCATTTTTCTCTTTCAGTAGAAAGGGTTTGACTAAGGGTTCTTAATGTTGTGTGTCCCACAGAAAATTTGTGTCAGCAAGATTAAGTCCACGAACCACCCCACATTCCATTAAAATGAAGAAAATCAATATTACGAATCACGAATGCCTTTAAAAAATAATATTGTGTGCATAGTAATGTAAAGACAATGAGTTAACAGTTAACTGTTTTCTCATATAAGCTCATTGACCCTCTGAAGTCTCTCAGAGAACCCCTGACAAAGAACCACCGCTTTTGATAAGTAAAGCCCCGTTTACATGTGCAATCCCGGGAAGTTACCCGTAACTGGGATTTTCGCTATAGTGGTTTACATGACGTTTAGTTTATGCGGATATCCCCCCCCCCCTCTTCTTTCCGGAAGTCGTCACTAGTCACGTGGGTTGAACGGAAGTGGTTGGTTCAAGATGGCTGACGAAGGAGCTTACAGTAGTTTACGCGGCACAAAGGATTATGAGAGAGGAGGTCGGAATCACCCACAATTATATTCCGCAACAAAGATGGGACTCTTTTGATGGATCTTCGTCCCTCCTTCCCCCCCCCCCCCATGAGGAAACAAAAAGTTGCCATGCAGGTAATAATCACCAAAGCGACCCCAATCTTGCACATGTCAACTGGGCTTAAGAGTAGACAGATAGGAAAGAGGGGCAAAGACCCTCTTAACATTTAAAGAAACAAAGCAAAAACAATGACTTTCACATTAAAAAAAAAAATCGTTGTTATAAAACTATGAAGTTTCATGGGGGGGGGGGGGGGAGATACCAACTGACAAAAGAACGGAGGCACATCGGGATTGTGGGCATGGAATAAAAAATGTTGGGAACCACTGCTATGGATTGTCTACCGTTTTCAAGGAACCACTGGTATATCGACTAAAAATGGAAAACACCGATCGTCTTTTGCTGCCGTTGATCTTGGATGGTCTTGTTCCTTCCTCTTCTGAGTCCAGTCTCCAGAAATCTTGAGGACAAGCACCTCAAGAACCTTGGGGGCATCTCAGGTGCTGACGCGTGGTTCTCAAGCGTGAGTATCTGGCAGGCCCTTAAGGTTCTTGGGGAAGATCACTCCGCTGGACAACTATTCCGAGCACTCAGTTGAAAATGCAATGGCACCGTTTACGTACCTGGAAGCTTTTGTAGACTACTGCTGAGCGTGTGTATTTGCGATGCCCTTAAGGTTCTCGTAGAGGACCGCTTCACCGGACAACTGTTCTGGAACCTGAGTTGAAAATGCAATGGCACATCTGACATACCTTAACGCTTCTGCAGATGACTTAATATTTAATAAATTGAGAATGGATCACACTTTTATAAGTAGGGATGTCCAAAATTGGCTTTGTGAATTTTGGCAACTCTCTCTCTCTCATATGAGTCTGTTGAGATACATGTATGGTACCCTATAACAGAGAGACACATGGATTTGCACAGCGAGACGTCACTTAAAAAAATTAGAGCCAACTGAAGTTGGGTTCAAGGAAAATGTGGTACTCGTCATGTGTCGCACGTACTTTCCACAGTAAAGCCAGGGCTACACTAGTGGTAATTCTGGCCTAATAGTCATTCACGAATATTTGCTTCCAATATTTGCCTTTCCCTGTTGCAAAGAAGCAGCAGTGGCATAGACTGCCCACCTTGGCCCAATATTCCTTGGAGAATATTTGTCAAGAACAAGAACAGAAACGCTTTTTTCAGGACACTCTTCGTGTAGTGATTGTTGGCGTTCTTCGACCAATGTGTCACCAGACGGTTTGGAAGATCGGGAACAAAAGCGACACCTATGACTTGGGTTGGAAGCTGGAAGGTACTCGACCAGCCTTTCAATACATTCCAGCCTCCAACATTTGACGGTCATCGCTAATGGTAAAGGGGCCACACTACTTACCCATGGAACGTATTGGATCAGCCTTGACACGAATGTGGCCATGGCTTAAGGCACATTCCGAACTGGTGCGATACTATAAGCGATGCAACGTGCAACTCAACGCAGATAAGTTAAAAGTCTGAATTTCAGGATTTTTTCCCTCCGTTAATCCACGTCATGTTGCATTCTGCATTGCTTGCAATATCGCGCCAGTATGCACCTTTCCTGAGATAGTAAATGACATGTTAGCATAGTTTCTCTCTCGTAAAAGGGCTTTATTACACATAGGGAGTCATAAAAAACGTGAAAAACCGGGACACTTTTGCCAAAATGTCGGGACGGCCAGAAAAACAAAAAATACCGGGACTGTCCCGGAAAATACGGGACGTATATAGTTACCCTAGTTATATATAACTTATACCCGAAAATTTTCTCTTATAACCCATTCATATTATTAAAATAATACTGCTCAGCCATGCACCGATCCCACAACTGGGAGATCTTGCTGTTCTGTATATTCTGCACAACTTTATTTTGTCGAAACATATCAGTGATATTGGTTCTTATAAAAAAATTGGTTATATTATCAAAATCACCATGAAATTTTGAGGGTACTAGTGCTCTAATAGTGCAGTTGAATTCTAATTCGATCTGAAACTTGAATATGCCTGCACTATTTGAAACGCTGTTTATGATTATCGAATAAAATAATTGGAGTCTGTGTATAATACAGATTTCTTCAATTTCCAAAAATTTGGTGTCAATCACGAAGTTCTTACTGTCACATTTTCATGCTCGTTGTTTCATGTTGTTACTTTAAATCAGTGCTTTCTCAACCTTTTCGATGTCTCGAGCCCGCTGTAGCGATCAATCAAGCGCAGACCCACTGTGTTTGCCGGTCAATGCTGCACGCTTCCCCCCCCCCCCATAGCGTTAAGATCGATTCGATGGTCCAAACTTCCCATTAAAAATCCAAAAAATATATTGTTTTTTACAAAAATTTTTCATATCATAGAGAATTCAACTAATTCCAATTTCACAGCACAAAATGTGTCATTCATGCAATGGTAGAAAATGAAAATGATCCTGCGCACTCTCCTTATAACAAGCATCTTCAACCCGTTGCTCGCGAGCACCCTTGAAGTACGCAGAGTACCTCGATGCTCATGTCCGATTTCATGCTCGTGAACACTTGATCAAAATTCCAATTAAACAACTTGTAAAAATTGTTTTCAAGGATCGAAATCATCCCGATTTCATGCATTCGTACGTCAAATATGCCGTAAGGGTGCTCTTTCTTCTTATGATGGCTACAGGCAGTAATCACGACTAAAAAAAGGGTTGAAAACACTATCTTAAAAGTACTCACGGACCCTCGGGGCTCCGCGGACCACAGGCTTTAAAAAACACTGGTTTTGATGATCGTATAGAGAGAATTTTTATTTTTACCATTATTCCATGAAATTCATAATAGGATTGATTGTATGGGAAAAATTTGACATAGTTATAATTAAATGTACCAATGCACGGTACGAGATCTTAAAATTTATTTTGCAATCAAAAAACTACACAACCAACCCTGGGACATCATCTCAGGTTCTCACGCGTCGTTAACAAACGTGAGACTCTGATGTGCCTTCTGGGTTCTTGTGGCGGACCGTTTTTCTGGGCAATTATTTTGGACTCTCAGTTGAAGAAGCAATGGCAGCCGTTGATATACCTGGAAGCTTTTGCAGCCGACTAAATAGTTGTCATGCCGAAAACGAATCACACTTATATAAGAAGGAATATTCAAAATTGGCGTTGTAAATTTTGGTACGTAAAATGAGGCTAATGAGATGTATGGTACTCTCTCTACCAGACACACAGGTTACACATCGAATCGTCACTTGAAAAATGTGAACCTTTGGATTTTAGGAGTGAAGTGTCGTTTAACGTTCGGGTATAACATCGATGCAGGTACGGACAGAGAATGCGAATAATTAATTTATTAGATTAAACTCAACAAAAACATTAGTATAAAAGTTAAGAACAACTAAACACATAATCGGATCAAAACAAAGGGGAAAAAATCAACAGAAAGTTAAAATCGAGGGGAAAAAACAACATACACAGTACAGCGCGCTATTTATAATCGTTGTAACGATTGGAACACTGTCCCTGAGGACTCGGGTGACTCCGGGGAACCTAACCATATATTGAGCTTGAGAAAGATATATTACATACATGGGCAAGTGTCATTACGCGCATCGCCAGTAAACATGTATAAAATTTAAAATTTATGATCGAAAAATGGTGATTCATGTAAATAAATCACAGATTATAAATCACGAAATCGTCATAATAATGGTCATAATCGAGAATAGTTCTTAATAAAATATGATCTGCTTCTTTTCAGGGATTTTCATTGAATCAGTTACTATCACATCAATTGAAGCTGGGTTGATCTAATCGCTTCACCGTGTGGTTTCATTTGGTCCAAAGACATTCGTCAGCAATTGCTGCCTGTATCCAGCTTCTCGATAAGCTCTCGTGGATCATACTATTCTCGACTACTCTAACTCCTCTTCCCTAAATAGATGTAGGAGATCACTGTCTGGGTGTAGTTGACGTCTTATTCTAGTAGATCTCCTAACAGGCATATATGGCTCTCTATCTGGTTCTGGTTCCGGGGCTGTAGCTCTGATATTCTTAGGGTGCTGCTCCAGAAAGTGGACTAGTCTACGCATTTTACTTTCAAATCTTCCCGCTTCAGGATGTACTCAGGCCAAGGTATTCGCAGATGTTCAGCTGGCTCTCTGAAGTGGAAGGCTGTTGTTGTCTTGGGGCATAGAGTTGCGCAGTGAAAAGACGTGCCTATGGCCGAACATGCACATATATCACTGGGGATTGATTTGATCCTATGAAGGTTAGCCAGAACGAACCATGACCCGTTACGAACATTATCATCTCACGTGACCATTTATGGTTCCAAGGTATTACATGTCGCAGGATGCTGTAGGTTGATCGACCGAACTCTGTGTAGTCATCCCACCTCTGTCATCATTTATTCATTAGCTACTTGCATAGGATTGGTTTGGTGAGTGATCAGCAGATCACCTCTAATTATTTCATCTTCGGTAGCTTCATTCACCGTGGTATCAGCCAATTCATTGCCCCATTGGCCTGTATGTGCTTTAACCCAGGAGAGGCTTATGCTGGTATGATTGCAGAGAAGCTTTCTTATTGTTGCTTACCATTTCATGACTGAGAATTAGAGACCGCCTGTATGCTGGAGCGGCTGTCAGATCTAATTAGGGCAGCTTCTTGACGTAAAGAAGCATCTAAGACTGAGTTTGAGTTGTAGATGGCAAAAAGCTCACCCTGAAACACCGAGTTATCATCCTTTAGCTTGACCGACCATCGGGCTATTACTTGTTTACTTTTAGTCTTAACGTACGCTGCTCCAGTCCCTTTCTCAAACTTTGATCCATCCATGTAGTATATAAGTGTGGAGTACTCAAGCAGCTCACCTTCGCTTTTTGGTACATCAAAACGTATTTGGCTATTCCGCAACCCGACTGACGGATGGGATGACCAACCCTTTATTTTGCGTTCATATGCTTGAAGAGCCCATGTATTTTCCGTCGTTGAGACTGTCTTGTGGAACTGGAGTAGACGAGCCGACTTACCTAGGAACACAATTTTCAGGCTCAACAGGGGTGGGGGCCCAAGATTGTCTGGAGAGCATTTGTCGGGGTTGTACTAGAAGCCCCGAGGTGGAGAGCATGTGTCCTTTCTGAATTGAGTTCAGTCTATTTGAAAGCTGTACCCCAGGCGACACGCACCAAATTGACACTCCGTAAGCCATAGTTACACCGAATAACTCTGCCGCCGTCATATAAAGAATTCTGCGCATTTCTTGCTTAATGCCCCACTTTGCTCCGGCCATAAGTCGCATTTTCTGCCAGGTAGCAACAACTTTATCCTTCATTTTCTGGAAATAGGACTCCCATTTAAGGTCTTGGTTAATAGAGACTCCTAGATACTTAATTCTTTTTATTATCTTTCCCATCATCCAAATCGATGGGGGAATGCTTCTTTCAGATCCAGAGAAATCTCGTTTTGCTCGCCGACAGGCAAAGGCTATGGAATGCTAACCAATTTGTGACGGATCGGAGCGCCTTTTCCGCTAGCTCTGCAGCTCCTTTGATCGTCGGGTGAGACGCAATAACAAGTATATCATCGACAAATTCCTGGACTCGGATGTTGGCTGGCCACTGCATTTTCAACAGCTCACCGAGAACTAGATTCCATAAAAGAGGATCCAAGCACGACCCTTGTGGTGCTCCTTTTTGTAGATATTTAGTATTCGATCCCGCGTCAAGTGCTTGTCGATCGCGTAGAATGTCACACAAAATTGCCTTGAGCTGTGGAGGTACAGGCATTTCCGTTATTCGGTGTAGGATAGATTCGTACCTTATATTATCAAAGGCACTTTCAATGTCCAGAGATAGGACGGCTACATCGTTATCTTTGTCTCGCTGAGACTTAATTTCTATCATCATATCTTCCAAAGCCATCTCAGCTGATTTGCCTTGTCGGAACCCATACTGATGAATGTGCCACCAGTCAACCCTCTCCTTGTAATACATGATCCGCTGAACTATAATTCGCTCCAATACTTTACCAACAGAGGAGAGTGAAGATATTAGCATATATGACCTCAGGTCATTGGGGTTACGGCCTCTTTTTAGAAATAAGAGGAGCTTTCCGATTTTAAAATTACTTGGAAAACACTCGATTCAGAGGCACTTGTTGAACAAAGTGTGTAGTAGATCTGGAAAGGATCTGTTGATCACCTTGACAATTCGATTATTCACTCTATCGAATCCAGGCGCCTTGTTGTTGTCTAAATTGTCTATAATCCTTCTGATCTCTGATTAGAAAATTCGTCTGTCACGATATCTCGGAGAGTCAGGTTATGCTGCTACCTCATGACTAGTTACATTAAACTAGAATTGTCCTTTACCGATCGATACTGATGTCCCGGTGTAAAAGCAGTTAATCGACGTCGTATCAATAAGTCATCGTCCATTCTATCCATCCCGTTGAAAATTTTGAACACTTCAGTCATATCTTCCCGACACCTGCGTTCATCCAATGTAAACATGTTCAAAAAATGAAGTCTTTCTTTGTAACTCAAGATAAGCATTCTGTCCTAATTTGCGGCTGTGTTGATAACACCGTCCACAGGATTCGAAACTAAAAATATGTGGGTAGTTTTAAATGCCGTAATCAAATAGTTCTGCCAAGTAAACATTTAAAAAATATATATAGTTTCATTTTATGAATCACTGAGTATGCAAATTAAAACCGAGACAATCAGGTGTTGGGCACCCAGGTTGTTAAGATACTCGCGTAAAGTACCAAAGGATGTTTTTACGAATGCAAATACACAAGGCCACAACAGGCAAAATGCCCAATGAGATGGCTGAGAAAAAGATGCCCATAACAAGCATGGATGTCATATATTACTAAAATACAGCAACCCAATTAAAAATGCAATCAAAAAATTATAAACAATACATATATATATATATATACATGATAAAATATGATACAGGTAAGCTATTCCATTTATTAACAACCCTATTAGAGAAAAATTCCCTGTGACACCATAACCTAGAATTGTCCCTTACCAATCGATACTGAAGCAGTCGATTGGTGACATATTAATAATTCATGGTCCATCCTATCCATCTTGTTGAAACTTTTAAACACTTCAATCTCCCCGATCAATCATATCTCCCTGTCACCTGCGTTCATCCAATGTAAACATATTCAAAAAATGAAGTCTCTCTTCGTAACTCAAGCCCCGTGTGGCAACAAGGACACGCGTAGCTCTTCTCTGCACCCATTTAACCAGTCTTCAGAACCTTACAGCATACTCCAGTCCGGGACGAACTAAGCCTTGGAAAAGCGGAAGAATAGCTTCAGGAGAACCGAAGAGACTATTTTGAAAATGAAACTGAGCATTCTATTTGCTTTTCTTGACCATTGCTGAACAATGTTAAGAAAACCTAAGCCACTCGTCAAGGAGAAATCTCAAATCGCTGACCCTAGTTGCACCCAGGATTGTGACACCATTAAACTCGTAAGTGAAACATGGGTTGTTTGAACAAAATGAGTGACCTTGCACTTGTCAACGCTAAACGCGATTCTAAATTCATTTGCCCATGCTCCAATCCTGTTCAAGTTGGTCTGGAGCTCCCTATCGCTTTGATTCCCGACTACCCGCATTTAGCTTCACGTCATCCGCGAATTTGGTAGCACCTTCAACCCCGTTACATGTTTATTATTCACACCAGTTGTATATATCTTGTCTCACCTATTATTATACTAAATTCAATTACATTTTTCTCTTTCCTTTCTCTTACTTTCTTTTGTTTTCTATTGTTTATTTTCACTTATCTTCATATATTTTTACTCTTTGTTCATTGATTATAATTTTTCTATCTATTTGTCAAGAATTCTAATTTATTGTAGTAATCTTAACATACACAAACATTTTGATTGTAACAATCTGTATGGGACTAATGTGTCTCCTTGATTGTTTTGCACTTGTATATGTGGGAATGATATTTTATTTTATTTTTTTGTAATTATTTGAAATTGTCACGGAAGGACAAAAATCCCATCGACACCCTGATCGAGTTAATCGATAAAAAGTGACAAAAGTATGGAGGGGCCAAGGACACTTCTTTGAGAAACTCCACTTGTGACGCCTGTCCAATCAGAGAATTCCCCGTTCATCACAACCCGTTGTGACCGATCTCTTAACCACGATTCTATCCAATTCAGCAAGGAGCCCCCAATCAACGTCACATGTAAACACTTCAAGATCTTACCATGTTGGACCCGATCGAATGCTTTTCGGACATCAAAGTAAACAACGTCTACATTTTTGCCCTTGCCCAAAGCCTTAGTCATGTGGTCATAGACGCAGAGGAAGTTACTTACACATAACTTCCCCTTCCTGAACCTCTGCTGATTATCTGACAATACATTATTCTCGTCGATCAACTTCACCATTTGCCTTTTAATAATAATTGCCAACATTTTCGAGAGGGAGCTCGTCAAACTCAGTGGACGATAATTGGATACAGTTTCAAGGATGCAGTGGCGTTGTTAACGTTCCTGAAAGTTTGTTTAGACTATTTGATGTTTGTAACATACAACTATCTCCATTCACCTTTACTAATTTTGGGTGCTCTTGCTCCTACTTATGGATCTGGTCTCACGAAAGAACAAGTACCTCAAGAACCCTAGGAGAATCACAGGGTCTTACGCGTCGTTATTAAGCATAGATACAGTTGCTGTCCTAGGGTTCTTGTAGGAGAACCCTTCACAGGACAACTGCTCTGGACTTTCAGTTGAATATTGAACATGCAATGGCGTTGTAAATGTTTCTGTTAAATGTTTTCAGACATCTTAATATTTGTAACATAGAACTATCCTCATTCACCGTCGCTGATCTTGGGTGCTCTTACTACTGCTTATGGATCTGGTCAGGGCCTCAACGAGGGAGGTGCAGGCGGGTCTCGTGCCCGGGCGCTGGACCCGAGGGGGCACAAATTTCATTCTGAAACCTCCCCTTCAACAGGGGGGCGTCAAAATGTGCGCTTGCCCCGGGTGACTAATCATTTAGTAGCTGCCCTGGATCTGGTCTCACGAAAGGACAAGCAACTCAAGAGCCCTGGGAGCATCACAAAATCTGACGCCTGGTCACTAAGCATAGAAATCTGGGATGCTTCTAGGGTTCTTGTTGGAGGACATCGACAAACTTCTTCATTGGATGTACCCAGCGTTCATGCCACTGAGCATGAGCTTTCGGAGAAATCATGGTTGCATTATCCAGGTGTTCATTTTCGAACGGAGGTGATTTTGTGATTTTAAAGCTTTTGGGCTATACGAAATGTGCCGATCTCCTTTCAATTCCAGTGTAATGTTCCACGTTACTAATTAGTCAAAATTAACTTCCCTGAGTTATAGCCCACTGAGCCCCCCTCCCCCAATAAATATGTGTCTGTCCCTAAACCACTTTTTTGGTCGCTCATATGCATTCACACCCTCTAAGACCTCTAAGAAACTTTTTTCGTCCCTCAGTTCGAGGCCGTAGAAAGGGAAACCAGGGGGATCCGCTACTTCCCTTAAATATTATAAAATAATTTATATATATGGATTAACATGCTTAAGTCTATTGTTGTATAACTTTGCCCCCCCCCCCCCGCCGAAGTGCCAGTTGTTCCCAAAATAAATTTTTGGCTACGGCCCTACCCTCTCACTGTGTTTTTTTTGTCACTCTCATGCTTACACACTTTCTCTCTGGCTCATTCTTTTTGGTCACTTACTGACCTCGTCCGTCGCTCCCTAGGTCAATCTCTTAGTCATTCAAATACTTGCACACTATAGGTAACTTGTAGTTGCTCACTGATCCAGTCCCTCTTTCAGTCACGCACATGCTTGAACACTCTCTAGGTCACTCACTGACCTGGAATTTCTTCCGGTCACTCACATGCTTCTACATTCGCTGGGTCACTAAATAACCGTGTATTTCGTTTGCTCACTCGCACACTCGCATGCTTCCACACTCTGAGTGTCAGTTTTGGTCACCCACTGACATAGTTCCTCGATCTCAAGGCAGAGGTGGATTTATGGTTTTGCCACTCTTCTCCCGTTGTACTGTACTCATTTTTTTACCACTAATTCTTCAAATTTTCCATTCCTCCCAACTTGCAGCCGTGGACTATACCCCTCTTACCCTCTCCCTCTCCCTCTAAATTGGCCTCCGGCTGCAATCAGAACAAATACTTTTGAATACAACTGCGCTCTCAAGTGACCAGAGTGTGGTGTCATCTCTCCATACATATGATGATAGTTCCCTGCCCTCAGAAGAAACTGCCGAATCTCATGCTATCTTTACCTCCAGCGATAAGGTTCAAGAGCGCTTTTCGCGCTGACTGAATAACTCAAATTTTCAGGCTGAGATATTCATCATCCATATATCGTATGACTCTGCGAACAGCAACAACGAACAGCAATTCTATGTAGCTTACTTACAATTACAGATTCTGAACGTTCTGCATCGAAATCCTCCACCAATCAAGCTCTGATCCAGAGGGGGGCGATTGCCCTTCCCAAGAACCCGATAATGTGGGGCAAATTTTTCTGTCTTTTAAAATACAATCCGATGTACCTACACAAGTCGCTTCTTCGACACATCGCCTTGGATCCACTCCTCTCGCAGCTGAAATCATTCTATTCATCGCTGAATCGCTCCTCTCGCATCTATTTTCACTCTATTCACAGCTGAAGATATCTGCTTCGGCTTCATTCGCAACTGAAGAAAATAACCTTCGCTTAATTCGAATCTAAAGATGTCTGCCTCCGTTTCATTCACAGCTGAAGATGTCTACCTTCGTTCTATTCGCAGTTGAAGATATCTGCCTCGGTTTCATTCGCAGCTGACGATGCCTGCTTCTGCTTCATTAGCAGCTGAGTATGTCTACATTCGCTCTATTCACAGCTGAAGATATCTGTTTCATGTTTATTCGCAACTGAAGAAAATGACCTTCGCTCTATTCAAATCTGAAGATGTCTGCCTCCGTTCCATTTGCAGCTGAAAATATTTGCCCCGGATTTATTCACATCTGAAGATATGTATCTGCATCGACTCCATTCGTAGCTGAAGATGTCTGCCTTCGTTCAAGCGGGAATCACGAAGGGGTTGATGAGAACGACCGCTTTCGAATGATGTTAGAAGAATTTGTCTGGTCCATAAAATACGGGACTATCAAACGAACGTACAAAATTTCTCTTCCCGTCACATCGTCCTGGATTCGCTCCTGCCAACGATTGACCATCCGAATCCCTAGTACCTAATAATGTTGGTAGTTCACATTCTGTCGCACTCATTATTTAATTCCAGTGAAATGGAAATTGCCAGATTTATTTATGTATGTATGTGTAATTATCATCCCTAACAGACAATATCCATAGTTTTAGTGGAGCTTTGCTCTGTTCTCCTCAGCATTTTCAAAAACAAATTCATTCTCAATCTTTTCCGATAAGTTTTCCAGTTTCAGTTTAACATTTTGTTCACAAATTTGATAAACTTTTCTGTTCGCTTCTCTAATTTTAAACACCGGTGAACAGCATTATCTTTCTTCATAGCTAATGATAGACATCCTTTACGGCAGGAGTGCGCTACCAATTCACTCCGTGGGCAGATATGCGGTATTTCTGCCGCTCGCAGGCCGGAAACTTATATACAAAGTGTTGCCTTGAAGTGGCGACGAGCTCAGAGGGGTGGATCTTAGGCATCAAGAGAAACAGAAATTGCTATAGAACATGGTATCGCAAACCACGTTTAGTCGGTGAAAATTGCAAAAATACTTATCAAGGGTGTGACGTCGAGTGGGACAACAATGCTAATAGAAAAAACATTTATTTGACAACATGATTACAACTGTGGTGTACAAAATAAAATGGAAAATAAGTACAAAAAAGAAAAACGCGCACACACATGCTGTACACTGAATTGTTGAGGAGAGCTCGAAGAATTTCGTCCCATTCGTCCTTCAAGGCGATTTTGAGTTCCACTATGGTTCGAGGAGGGTTATGTCTTTGAGCAATAGGTCTGCCAAGTGCATCCCAAGCGTGCTCTATGAGCTTTAGGTCCGGTGAGTATGTAGGTCATGTCATGAGCTCAATGCTTCACGTGGTAATGTGTCGGACACTTCTTCATCTGTCCTATGTGGACGGGTATTGTCATCCATGAACCGAAAGTCTGGGCCAACTTCCCCTCGGGAAAATGACATAGAAGAATGTCGGTGCAACACCGCTTCGATGTTACGGTACCACCATCAAATATATGAAGCGGGGTTTTGCTATTGTGCATGATACCCGCCCACACCATCACTCCTTGGCCATAGCGATCAATATCCTGAACATTTTTCAGTTGGTAACGAGTTCCCTGCTCTCTCCACAGTAGTTGGGGTCCAGAATCACTGATGATGCTGAAGCGCGATTCGTCCGAGAACATGTCTCTGGACCCACTGTTGCTGATCCCAACGAATATTCTCAATGCACCAATGTAATCTTTCTCGTTGATGATTATGTGGCCGTAGCGGAATGCATTTTACAGGCTTCTGAAACACAGTTTTGCATGAATTGGTTTTTCTTTAGCATTTGTTAGTCAATGTAACTATAGTTGGGAAACTGACATAGCATGTCGAATGATTCCCATAATACCAAAAATGTAATCGTCCTCAATGTTTCAGGTGAATCAATTGGACACAATCGTTACATCCGGTCTTCCAGTCAATGTTTCTTTCCCGATCACATGGACACCGCCGAAATCAAATGCACTATCTGGCCAACCTATACGTGAGTATAAGTATTTTGTATTTATCTTGACACAGTGTAAACAGTACTGATCGAGTGATTGTGGCCCCGGTGTCAGGATTTTCTACGGTCTTCTCTATAGTAAATTTATAATGGAAAAATATTAAAATAATGTATTCACATCATCAAGAGCCCCGTCAGCTTCTCCTGCAAGGAGATCATCTTTGGTGAAAAGAATTTCGAAAGGCTTTCGATTCCGTTGTACATGACAAATTTGCACCAACAAGATGAAGGCTGGGGACTCTCTTGCCAACAAGATGAAGGACACGGACCACTTTATAGATTAATATTCAGCACATAATAACGAAAAAGCAATAAATTAATTCATCTAGGAAAGAGACACTCCGGCCGAGGAGAACTTGGAAAAGAAAAATTTGTTGTAGTGGGGGTAATGCCGACACGTTAAGTACAGTAAAAGCTGTCTAAGACGGACACTGTATGAAACGGAAACTTCTCTTAAACGGAATCAAAATATAGTCTGTTGAGTGATTAGTGCTTTGATTTGCACCCTTATAAAACGGAATTTTGTCTAAAACGGAATAATATTTCAGTCTCGTAGCGTTTCGTTTCGTATACTCTCTCTGGTTTCACTATATTATTATTATTATTATTATATACACTTAATATTAACAGGCTTATCCAGTCATAATAAAAGGTGAAAATGTTTATGGGCGTGTGTAAAAATCACAAATGTAATTTTTTGGACTGCCGTATCCACTGTATTCAAAATGAGCCTACTTTGAGCACATAATGCCGCGGTACCGAAGTTCGTTATTACCAAACTCTCCACAAATCGCACACATTTCAACATCAGTATCAAATAAACCAAAAGCGTCATCATCTTCATTGCCGTCTTCATAGGGTTTTCTCGTCAATATCTTCTGGCGATGACTGCGACTGATCAAAGTTGAGCTTCCTCCAGCCATAATTCTTAGCTGCTTTTTTTGTAAGGTTCTTTCAGACTACAGAGACACAACTCTTCCTCCCTTGTAACACGTATATCAGCATAATGCTCTGAGTAGAGACATAGCCATTCCATGTTTTCGACCTTTCGAAGACAAATGTTTTTTCTTAGCCTACGACATCTCTAGGAAAAAGACATTCTGGATATTATGCCGAGGCGAACTTGGGAAAGAACACATAATTGCTTTCACCAGTAAACAACTAGCTTTTCTAGATGTGTTATTAGGCTGAGAAAAAACATCTCTCTTGAGAAGTTAATTGTTTTCACGTTAACTAGTGTCTACATTTGCGTAATTATTTTTTTATTTATTCGCTGAAGGAAATGCAACGTCTCTTGTATCTGGGGTCACGCCTTGAACGGTGAACGCGCCGTTTCCATCAAGTGCAAGAACCGTGATAACTCTTGGAAACCAATGGGCTTCAAGGAATGCGAACGTGAGTTTGAGAATAATAATTCTTATTGTGTACCTATATGTACTGTGCATGTAGGTCATCTAAAAGTCCTATGGTTAAAAAAAATAGGGCTTTCTTTTTATTGGTTTAATTTAATTAAAATCGAATTTTTCATATGGAGGCCATTTTTCTTTTCTGAAGCCATCCAAAAATATTTCTTGTTTCCAAGTGCAATATTCGTGGAGATATTTGAATTCAAAAAGCGGAGAAAAAAGCATTTCCGTTAGTTTACGCTGTTCTTTCCCAACTTTTCTCCGATTTTTGAGGAATTCAAATATCTCCACGAATATTGCACTTACAAACGTGAAATTTTTTTGTTGGCTTCAGAAGTGATAAAGCAACAACTTTCTATCTGAGTTTTTTAAGACAGGTTCTCCGCGAAAAAAATTTAAATTTTTTATTTTATTTTCTGACACTCTCAGAACTAGTAAAGGATGATTTTTGAACACATTTTGAGCATTTTTAAGACTGAAATTATTCCCCTACGACGAACGGTTGTTCAGATAAAAGCCGCATTAGGACTTGCAGGATACCCTGTATGTGAAATAGCATAGTTAAATCTACTGTTCTATCACTTTCACCCCTCCCCCCCTCAAAAAAAAAAATGCCGGTTGTAACCTACATGTACAACGAAGCACTGTATTTTTCAAAAGCCTAGATGAGAGTTATACTCGTTGAAATTGTCCGTTATTCATTGCAGCCTACGTCGATTGCTCCTTGAAACTGACGTCTCCAGGATCCGTCAACTGCGTCTACAACCGATTGAGCTCACCTATCGAATGTGACATCGAATGCGACGAATACGATGACATCCCCGAGGTCCGGAAACAGTCTTATTCCTGTACACTCCAAGGAACCTTTTCGCCACCTTTGCCTTTCTGTGTGGTCAAAGCTAACAGTAAGTCTACTTCTTTTATGATGCAGTAATCAACTCGCTGACATATTTCCAGATTGTCCTGTTGCTTTTTACAGAAGTATCCTTGAGTTGCTATGCATACCCCCCCCCCCTCCTGATGGCGGTATTTCACCCGAAACCGTGTGCTATAATGAATCTGAAGAAAAACAACTAATGTTTTCTTTTCTAGGTACCCCGACTGTTTCTCCTCCAAGGCGTTAAGGACTCCATACGAACAAGAGACAAAGAACTTGTATAAACAGGATCGAAATTTTTCGAAAGTTGTGATCAGCAATAAAGATGTTTTGAAACATTATATTTTTGAGAAGCAATGATTCCAATAATGCAATGTCTTCAGACACGGATTTATTGTTTTTGCCACCTGCGGGCTACACGAATTTCGTCGCCTTTCTCCCATTAGTCTAGTTTTTTTTAGCACTCATTGCTCCGGTTCGACCCCCCCCCCCCCCGTCTTTCTTCAGTCCATAGTTTCCCAAACTTTCTGTCCCATCGCCCCCTTCTTCCAAGAAATTTTTTCCCTCATCGCCCCACCCCAACTCAAGCGAACCCATAAGATCCTATGCTATACCCGTAGTTTCTATCGCACCCATGGACTATTCCATCGCCCACTTCGGGAAACACCGTTTTAGTCCCTTACACACTAATGAACTCAATGGTCACACGCTCTAGCGTTCCCTTTCAGTCACTCCGAGTTTAACTCTCTTTTGACCATTCTCATACTTGCACACTGTTTTGGTCACTCACGTGCTTGCTCATGCTCTAGGTCACTTTTTCGTCTCTAGGTCATTCTGATTTAGTCCCTTTCTCTATAGGCAGAGGCGGCTTTATATATTTATTTATTCACGTCTCAACAGGCAAGGGTTGCCCAATTACAGAGATGGACAAGAGAACAAAAATACAAAAACACAAATACAACAAACTACAAAAAAAACCGAATGGAAATACATACGGAAAAGCATAATAACATGAATATTCAATACTCACACATACTTTTAAGAAATTCCCTTATAGTTGAATTGAACATATCGGGTTTCACATCGCACTGATTATATTATATTGTACATCTCAAAAATAAGGGACCGTTGTAAAATATTTGTTCTGGGTTTATGGAGGCAAAAAGGCCGCAGAACAGGCTTATTTCCAATTGGCACAGAAAAATCAACAAGTTGAAGAAGATAGCAGTCATCAATTATATTACTGACAATTTTGTACAAAAAGCGAAGGTAACTCCTTCTTCTTCGGCATTCCAATGATTGGCAATGGAAAAAACGTCGCAGTTCAGTTGTACTTACGTCATTGATGTAGACGTGAAATGCCTGTAAAACATGTAACGTACAAATCTGCTCAGGACTCTTTCTAGAATCAGTGAGTCTAGATTGTTGTGAGGACTCCATATAATAGTGCAGTACTCTAGTTTCGGGAGCACATAAGTCCTGAAAAGTGTCGCTATTGTTGTGATTGATTTGAAATTATTGCTGCTCCTCACAACAAATCCTAGCAGTTTTAAGCATTTATTGGTGAGATCATATATGTGATCGGTAAATGCAAGCTTCGAGTCAAAGAAAACACCAAGGTCTTTGATTACGTAAACACGACTGATCGAAACAGCATCAATGGTGTAGTCAAATTCGGTCGATGACAATTTTCTTGTATAACTGATGACGTGGCATTTTCGAACATTGAGCTGGAAGAAATTAGCCCCACACCAATCATGGAGAGACTGTTCTTGTAGGTCTCTTTGTAGAGCCATGAATTCTTCCATACTCCCAATTTCGCGATAAATTTTCACGTCATCAGCATACATCAGACACTTTGATGCACTGAAGCATCGAGGAAGGTCATTCAAGAATATTAAGAACAGCAATTGTCCAAGATTCGAACCCTGGGGAACACCTGATGCACTGACATACTTTGTTGAAATTGCGTTATGAAATACAACTTGGGATGTTCTCAAATTTAAGTAGCTGGTGAACCACTTAATAGAGTTCTCGGACACATTGAAAGAACGGAGTTTGTAGTGTCTGATGATTTATTTTGTCGAAAGCCTTAGTGAAATCCGTGTAAATGACGTCTGTTTGCTTGTTGGCGTCGATTGACTTAGCAAGATCGTGAGTGAGATGAATTTCATTGAGTTGTTTCAGTAGATCGATTCGGCAAAAACCCATGTTGAGATGGAGATAATTCAAGACGGATATGGTTGTACAATTTGCAATATACGATGTGCTCGAAGAGTTTAGAGACGGCGGATAAAATAGAAATGGGTCTATAGTTGGTGACTTCGGATACTAGACCGCTTTTTAAAATCGGAATGACATTTGCGAGCTTCCAAGAAGATGGGAAAACATTTTTACGCAAGGAGAGATTAAAGAGAATTACGAGAGGTTCTGAAAAAATATTTCCACATGCTTTGATTATGAAGGCTGGGATACCATCTGGGCCTATGGATTTGACAGATTTCATATGCCGTATAGCGCCGATAACATCCCTTTCAGTTATTTCACCAATGTCAAAAATATCAAGTCTATTAGCTATCAGATCTTCCCAAGATGTACTTTGAACCTGAGAAGAGAATACAGACTGGAAGTACTCGGCGAATTTGTTTGCAATTTCCTCATCCTCCGAAAAACTCATTCCTTCATAATTGAAGTTTCTCGGTCGTTGAGAAGTAAGTTTTCGTAATTGAGATTTCATAAAGTTCCAAAATGTAGAAGGGTCCGTATGAATATCATCTTCAATGCGGTGATAATATGCGTCCCGTGCACTTCGGATCAGGGATTTAACGAGTCTACGTTGGTCACGAAAATTGTTAAGATGCAATTGACCATTACTAGATAGAAGTTTATTTCTAATTGAATTTTTCTTGCGTATTGCCTTGATTACATTAGTGTCGAACCAACGAGGAAAAGATCTTTGGAATCACTTTTTCGAGGGACAGCAGAGTCAAATGCAGCGAAGATTAAACTATAGAAGCAAGTAAGAGCATCGTCTACGGTATAGTGAGCTCGAAGGTAAGACCAGTCTGTTTGATCCAGAAGATTATATAATAAGAAGAAGTCTGCCTTACGAAAGTTGTATTCACTGTTGACGTACTTTCTTGCGACACCCCGAGAACTATTTTTTACACAAAAAATGCTAATCTCGAAACTGGGGTGATGTAGCTCTTCTCTAATTAATGGATCATCACATGTGGTCACTACTACATTGACACGAAGAAGCTTCGCAAGGCAAAGATCCAAGTAATGTCCATTAGAATTCGGTGAAGATATCAGTTGCTGAAAATCATGATAACTTAAAAAAATGATAAAAATTCAAGCTCGATATCTCGCAGACAGCTGTGTTGAGGAACGTTACTGACCCAATTTAAAGACGGAAGATTAAAATCTTCTTAAATTTTATGGTTTTATACCCTATCTGTGAGCAAAACAAATGTTGCGGCACTGCTCCCATTCTACTAATTTTCTTTACCTCCCATTCTACTAATTTTCTTTACCTCCCATTCTACTAATTTTCTTTACCACCCATTCTTCACATTTGCCCACCCACATTTTCACACCCGTTTCAAATTTTTGAGGAGATGCATTATATCTCCCTTATATCTGCTCTAAAGCCGGTATTACACTATAAAAGTTTGTTAAAAATTATTTTATAAAACTTGAAAAATGCAACCAATAAGCACATCTGTTACATTCGAGTGAACTTAAGTGATCCGCCTACTGGTTGCATTTTTCAAGTTTTATAAACGAACTTTTATCAAACTTTTATAGTGTAACTCCGGCAAAAGGATCAAATGCCAAAAATTTTAAATAACGAGCAAAAACCAGTAACGTCACGTAGTATGGTGACATTTGAAAAATTTGACTACAGAATTCTGAGAGTTTGACGACAGTTTTTTTAATAGCATCATTTACACGCAGACATTTTACTTTTATTACATTTAGTATTTACTGTATTTGTACAAACTGCAGTTTCTGTGAGTATGCTGAAACAACAAAAGGCGTTACTACAGAAGGTAACTCCCAGCATGTGTTCGCCTTTGCTGTAAAGATACTGTGCCAACTTTTCTACCTACGTTCTTTTTTTGTGCATTTAGTGACTTTTGCTTGCCAAAATGTAAACTAATTCTATGAATTATTTATACAAATACAACGCCACATCAGACAAAATGCCCAACGAGGTGGCTGATAAAAAGATGCCCATAAAAATATGGATGTCATATAATTCAACAATACAGCAACCCTATTAAAAATACAATAAACAAAAATTATAAACAATATATACACATGATAAAATATTATACAACGCCCATAAAGAGTAATTATGGTTGTCTTATTCTAAGAATGGATAGCTAATCGATTTACCCCAACATGTTTATCGTATTTCTTTTCAAACGTGTCAATTGCATTAGAATTTACTACCTCCGGGGGTAAGCTATTCCATTTATTAACAACCCTATTAGAGAAAAATTCCCTGCGACACCATAACCTTGCATTGTCTCTCACCAATCGATACTGGTGTCCCCTTGTAAAAGCAGTCGATTGGCGGTGTACTAAAAGTTCATGGTCCATCTTATCCATCCCATTGAAAATTTTAAACACTTCGATCACATCTCCTCGACACCTGCGTTCATCCAATGTAAACATATTCAAAAAATGAAGTCTCTCTTCATAACTCAAGCCCTGTGTGCCAATAAGGACACGCGTAGCTCTTCTCTGCACCCCTTCAACCAAGTCTATGTCCCTCTGTAGGTATGGTCTCCAAAACCTTACCGCATACTCCAGTCCAGGACGAACCAAGCCTCGAAAAAGCGGAAGAATGATTTTAGGAGAACGCGAAGAGACCTTTTTGAAAATGAGACCACCTTTCTATTCGCTTTTTTGACCATCGCTGAGCAATGTTCAGAAAACCTAAGCCGCTCGTCAATGAGAATAAATTTGAATCAGTAATAACACTACTCAACAATGATTTTATTGCCGAATATATTTCAGTGATTTTTAGGGTGACCTTGGGGCGCTGAATCTGAATCTGTTATTGGTTTTATCAGATTGACCGTAGTTTTTGATATAAAATGGAAATTGAACTTCAGTGTAATGCATAAGAAGCATGCATAATATAATAATGCAATTAAAATAGCAAAATAAATAAAAAGTTTCCTAACATTAAAATTTCAATTCGAGTAGTTTGAACCAAATACATCAATAAAACTGCTATATTTTGGTTTCAGTTCTGACAACTACATGTGTAGGGGAAAACAGACACCTCTTTTCAGTATTTCCTAGGAGTGTGTGTACAGGCATATGTTCCGATTTCTAAACTACCACGCTTACCGTTTACTTCATGCCATTTTATAACTACTACCAACGTGATGATGCATAAACCTAATGTATAATTCGCGTGCAAGACAGACCTACAACTAATGCCACTATTGCAAATATAGTTCACTTGTGACTTGAATTATCTCTACAACAATATTTAATGTTAAACACTTCTCAATAAAACGATATCCTTTACAACGATATTTTTAAAAAAGATTTTGAAAACCTCCTACAACGATATTTTTTTTATATTACGCAAAAAATATTCTTGAATTTAATTCTAACTTCGTCACTTGTTTTCATTCTTCCAAAAGCGTCAAATAACATCGGTGTTTTGCACCACATGATCACCGAAAATGTTGATATTGCCACTTTCTCTGTACGACACAAAAGTGCAATACGGTAAACTTCTTCATAGAAACAATGCATCTGAATGAATTTCATTAATCAAGAAATTAATTACAGTATTTAGCGACGGATAAATACTTCAAAACACGTTTTCTGAGGGTACTAACAACGCAGATTTAGAAAAGATGCCAACAGCAGCATTAATTTGGTGGCATATGACGAGTGTTTGTTGCCTCTCGATATAACGCGTTAACCCCTATACAACATTTTTTTTTATTAGACAGAATATCATTATGTCGAGGTTTCACTGTAGTACACTGGTGTAAGAAATTAAGAGAATTTGCAGACTTGGTCGATTATCTCTAGAACTACTGTACCGATTTTAATGAAATTTGATATGTACATACATTGATACAATACAAAAGAAATAACCATTCAATAATTTTAATACACGCCCATGATCGTGCGTAACACTCGTTGGAGTCGGAAGGTATGAAACAGCGGTTGCAGAATAAACAAAAAAATGGGTTAATAGCGGGTATGGTCCCCTCTTACAGATATACAGGACTCGCAGCGTGATTTCATACTTGAAATAAGGCAGTTTATCATTTCCTGTGGCAATTGGTCCCACTCATTCAGCAACGCTGTTTTCATTCCCTGGATGGTTCCCGGAGGGGGGTTGCAATTGCCCTCCCCAGAGCGTCCCAAACATGCTCTATAGGGTTAAGGTCTGGAGATCTGGCTGGCCAATCCATCCGGCGAATATCCTCACTCTCTAGAAAATCGTCGAGCAGAAGAGCTCTATGTGACCTCGCATTATCGTCCATTAAAATGAACTCGGGGCCAACTGCACCTCTGAAAAGGCGAACATAGGGCTCCAAGACCTCACACCAGTCACAGTGCCTCTTTCAAAGACATGGAGAGGTTTGCGGCCATCCAACATGATGCCTGCCCAGACCATTAAACCTCCTCCGCCATAATGGTCTATTTCGCAGACATTGGAGGGTAGGTAGCGGGTCCCTGGTTCTCTCCATATGAACGTACGGCGAGAATCGGTGCTTAGGCTGAACCGGGACTCATCAGTGAAGAGAACGGTCGCCCATTGATCCATACTCCAATCTCTATGCTCTCTGCACCATGATAAACGGATTCTCCTGTCCGTAGAAGTGAGCGGGACTCAAACAGCAGGTCTTCTTGCAAACAACCCTCTCTCATGAAGTCTTTTGGAAACAGTCACCCTTGATACACGGGTTCCTGTGGCTGCATACAAGTCACGAGAGAGCTGAGAAGCTGTAGCACTCCTATTACGCCTCGCTATAATCGACAAATGGCGATCTTCTCTGGCCGTCGTGGCTCTTGGACGACCTTGCCCAGGCTTTCTCTCGATGGATCCGGTATCCTGGAACTGTTTCCTTAAGTTACACACGACGCTGGGCGTTAAATTGAACTCTCTACAAATCTGGACTTGAGATTGGCCTGCTTCTAGCCTCCCCACAATTCGCCACCTCATTACATCATCTAGACGTTGGTGGTTACTCATTTTTACTGTTACAATTTGAAATTAACCGATTGCTGCAAAATAACACCAAGAAATTCGCCGAGGTGTGCTAGCGAACGAAATGCGTCTTAACTTACGCGCGCTTATAAAGCCTCTACTGGCTCCGTCTACACACACACGTGTACGCTTACGTATTTGACGTACAAGATTTGCATTTTTGTCTAGAAGCAGTGGTTTTACATTCAGTTTAGTTTTTTTCATTAAATTCGATAAAATATGCAAATTCTCTTAATTTATTTCACCAGTGTATAAATCACCAAGCACATTTAATGACTCATGCACATCGGCAGTAAACATATATATCTGAAAAATAGTAAAAATTTCCAACTCCTACAGTAGACAACTGCTTCGTGGTTGATATCATGAGTTAATTAATTGGATTTTTTTTCCTAATCCATTGCAGCAATCTACCAAAAGAATTTTGGTGGACTTGGTAACTTTTTCTTGAACGCCGACGAAATCTGCTAAAAATCATCAAGTGGATTTAGTGCTTTCTGCCTAACGATAAAAGTGTTTACAGCACTTGATGAAACCTCTGTTGCTTGGCAACGGAAATTCAATTTCGTTAGTGAGCTTTACCAAACTGTCGAGCATCAATTGGATACGACGCTGGGGTAATTATCACTAAATCGCAATTTTTGGACTTGGTAATTTTTGTCTGAACGCAGATATGTTGTAACATTTTGATGCGAGAGATGCAAACGTTGTTTTTGTTTGTATCCATGAATGTTCTTTCATTACAATAAATATACTTTGGGGCTGTTCAAGTATTACGTACGCAAATCTTTAGGCAATTTTGACCCCCCTCCCCCCTCGTCAGCAAAATTTCGTCATCAGCTCTGCCCCTCTGAATCCTAACGCATATTGGCGGGATCGGAGACGTACACGGGGGGGGGGGGGGCATGGGGGCCCCTCCACCCCGATCAAAAATTTATTTTTTTAATGCAAAAAATATTTTTAATTTAAATTAAAGAATTAATTGAAGAAAATACCTTTATGTTATTATAATAAATTTCTGTTAATCTCAATGTCATTTGAAGGCTATGAACTCATAATTCATCTTTAATAAATTCATTGCGACACCACCCTCTATAAGCCATATAATGATAAATCGCATAAAAGCCCGCGGACCAAATATGGCCCTAGGGATTATCTGATGCGGCCTGCCCTCCTAAAACCTAATTTTGTAAAAATGAACTAAGCGGCACATTTACAGATTGCTTAAGTGTCCTTTGGTACAATTCCAGAACATTTAAGCGGCCCGTGGCACATTTTCAGATAACTTAAAAGGCCCGAGGCACATTTTCAGATAACTTAAAAGGCCCGTGGCACATTTTCAGATAACTTAAGCGATGGCACACAGTTCCAGAACACTTAAGCGATGGCACACAGTTCCAGAACACTTAAGCGATGGCACACAGTTCCAGAACACTTAAGCGATGGCACACAGTTCCAGAACACTTAAGCGATGGCACACAGTTCCAGAACACTTAAGCGATCCGTGTCACATTTAGAGATCCCTTGAGTGACGTAGTTTTAGAGCACTTATGTGGTCCCAGTGCGGTTCTACATCACTCAAGTTACCCGCGGCACATTCTCAGATTATTCAAGTGATCCGCGGCATATAATTACGAATTACTTGTCGCATCCACTGCGTCGCATCCGGGCAGCAGGTTATAAGGGACGGAAAATTAGAAATTAGTTAGACACAAAAAATTCTAGAGCATTTAAGCTGCCCGGACACATTTCCAGATCACTTGGATCGCGAAAAATTTAGAGATCACATAAAAGTGGCTTTGTGTAGGGCACTTATCTATAGTGGGGGGGGGGGGATGTTACTTCAAGAGTGCCCACAAACTATCGAAAGGTTTTTCTCGTTTTTGGCTCACCGAGTAAGATGACATTAAGAATATTTCATATTTTCATAAAGCGTGGTTGATGACGTAAGCATCATCCAAACCCCCCTCCCCCATCGATGATGACGTAATACTCGAACGGCCCCCTTTTTTTATAATATACTTTTGTTACTTTTTTGTAACATTTAAAATGAAATATTTTATGATGATTTGCGTGACTTTTTGGATAATCATTCTGTATTCAAGAACAAATCGTATCATTTTCTCCTGTGACGACTGAATAATTATCTGGTGTGGTTAGACGTTCGGTCTCCTTAAACATATGGATACGTATGTTGTCAAAAGTCACACTGCACAGTAAAATCATAACAAATACACTAGAAATTCAAAATCGAATTTTCTTTATTCAAAATAAGAGGAGAAGAAACAAAAGGGAAAAAAATTATAACACAATGCACACACCAGTACAGAATTACACACGCCAGATGTTTTGTTTCCTCAAGAAAAAAAAGCAAATGCATCAAAGTTTCCCCCAAAAAAGAGAAACAAAAAAAAATCAGTACACATTAAAAACACGTGTATCGTGTATATATTATATATAGGTACATATATTATAATGTATAAATAAAAAACTCTAAAATTAAATTAATATAAAACATTTGTGAGGTGAGGAGAAAAACCATTACGCACACACACACATATTTATTACTATCATAATTATCATATATTACTAGTTATCAATCAATCGATCAGTATGAAACAAGCATATTTGGCACAATAAAAAAACTCATCTGTAAGTTTCGCACAAAATTTTCGTGAGTGTCGATACAAATCTGTGAGTATTCTGAGAAAAGAAAGCCATTGAGCTTCGGAATTAACCATAAATAATTATAGAGATTCTATTCACATCATATTTTCAATTTATTCGCTAAAACACAATTTACATAAACGGAGTCTCAAATAATGACTATACAAAATCATCATAATATTGTTCATTGAAAAAACAAAACCATTGATCGCTTTTTTCTCACACAAAACATATTTGATCAACATATAAATATAACAGGTGAAGCACATATCAACCATATTATCTAGTACGAAGAATATGAATTTGTTAACAAATGATAAGTAATCGTTCTTCGCTGTTTCTTTTTTTTTCGAACCAGTGTTTTACGAGTTTCGGTGTATGTTTCTAAAACCAGATCAACTGATTCCTTCAGGATATCAAAATAAAAGATAGAATTGAGGTTGAGAAGATTATGATTGGTGTATTTTTGAAATATAAACTTGCAAAATAACTGCAGACATTTACAAAAATTTTCCTGAACATCTCGACTACAGTTATCATATCAAAAGTCTTCAGTTGCTTGTCACATTAAGAGTATGCAAGAAAGAAAGAGATCTCTGCTGGTTGAGAGAAATAAATACAGTGGAAATGGGGCAATTGAAACCAAGGCAAAGCTGGATTAGAAATACATGGTATGTAGGAAAGTCCCTTTGGCGCAAAATAACTTGTGAATGGAAAGAACTACAGCTATGCAACTTAGATAACAAGTAAAGTGAGCACTGCATCAGAGAAAATAAAAAAGCAGGAATGAAATAATACTTGGGGGGGGGGGGGATATAAAAACCTAATCAAGGAAAGAGACTTTAATGAATATCATGCTGAGATGAAATCTGAAAGAGAAGTTTCTGTCTCTACCGAGAAATAAACCCTGGTTCTCTTACAATTTGGGCAAGTGTGTTCATTATCATGAGAGAATGAACTCAAGAGAATTCTGTCTCTGTACTGTCGCCATGGGGGAAGCGATTTTGCTCAAGTTAAGGGAGGATGTCAAGTCTATACTCCAGCCTGTCAAGCAACTCAGCTTTCCTTATCTTACACACACATAGTAGCGTGAGAGGCTGAAGGACTTGATGGTTTCCCTTAACTTCAACAAATCGCTCCCTCCATTATTATTAATTTATAAATTTATTATTTATTATGGAGGGGCATATGATTTTCTGCTTTTTACAACAATCACTCACATCATGGAATATTTATCCCTGAACATTACGTGGAGGGCCAATCCATGTAATCTCTACAAAAGACCAATTAATGACATTTATTTTTTCTATAGCACTGCAATGTTCAGGGATAAATATTCCATGATATGAGTGATTGCTGTAAAAAGCAGAAAATTTAAGAATTTCAATCACCAATATCAGGGACGATTCTCCAGGTACCCCCACATACATTTTGGAATCAGATTTTGAAACAATGTTCACTTGCGTATCTCTCTCAGGCACCAAATTGTTACAGCAATCGGACACATGCGTGGATTTAGGTATTATTGTGAGCTGCATCCTGGATTTCACTGAACATTATCATTAGTGTTCTTCAATCGCTCATCAGCGGAATATGCTGATCCGTGAGAATTTCCTGCCTATCCGCGAAACATTTAGACCAACTTATATAGCCAATACATAATTTTAAATTTATTTTTTAAATCATGCCTTCTCGATATTGGTTATTATTTCTGTCTTAGATATCAGCAGGTCTGAAAGTAATTTCTACCATTTATTTTTTGCAGGCCTGAAAATTATTTCTCTCATATTTATATTTTTTTTGGCGACCCACAAACTGTTTCTGATTCCTCAAACTATTTGTCCTATTTTATTTTTTCCAGCAAATTATAGCTCTGATTCTGGTGGTCCACAAAATTGTTCAAGCATTTTCACCGGTACGCAGCTGTCAAAAATGTTGATGAACAATGATCTAAATCAGCATTTCTTAACCTTTTTTTGCCCGTGGCCCTTATTACCCAGAGTCTTCGACCCTCATCTAGAAGCAAGATCCTTTATACGTATTGAATTGATTTTTTCAGTGAATTTATACTGAATGAAAATTTTGCAAATGAGATTGGCCTCCAGACGACTGGCCTAGAATTTATTGAGATCCCCGCTAATCCGAGTTCTATTCAGGATCGTCTCAACATCATGGCCCCATAGGCAAAGTGATGCTATGGTAGTCCCATACTTAGCCGGAAATAAACAGCCTACTTATTTTCAAAATTTATTGTACTATACAAAATATCATAAGGTGGGATCACTTATGGACATGAGACCCCCTCACAAGAGTGGGGAACCTCCTAGGAAGCCTGCTGTAAAATGTAGGCGATGAGGCCCGGGTGGGTCCATGCCCTAAGACGGCCCTAGTTTTGTGGGTGGTTTTGTTGGATTCTGTATAAGTGCATAGTCACTAATATAAAAACATTATTTCTTCGCACCTTAATTTTTCTCCTCAGCTCTCTGCGGCCCTCCAAACCACCTGTCATGGCCCCTTTCTAAATTTTCTTCCGTGGCCCCCTTGAAGTATCCCAGTACCACTAGGGGGCCATATGGCCCCCTGTTGAGAACCACTGATCTAAATAACTTTTCAAAAAATATATCTTTTATATGCATAAAAGCCACATTTCGAACATGCGACGATCACAGATGCATATAGAAAGCAAAACATACACTTCTGACATGTAAAACACTAGCTCAAAGAAACAAATAATGTACTGACAACTGAGAAATTTTGCTTTCTGTCTTTGTTAAAAAAATTTATAAATTAAGACAAAAGCAATTACAAAACTGAACTAAATCTCTATAGATCTCACAAACGATGCAATTATTATGAAAACAACAGGATTCGGCAATATTCCTCAGGATAAAGTTAAAGCAGAAAAAAAACTAGGAACCAGAATTGTAAGCGAAACAAAAAGACAAAACTCAGATACACAGTTTAACCATAAATTAAATATAATTATTTTTCTTATTCAAAACCACTTTTGTTTTTCAAGCTACACAGCGCTCTTGACTTGACTAGCCTTGTTTTCATCCGCACATAAATAAAGCATAGCTTATTTTAATCGGTGGCTATCATTGCATTAAAGCAGAGGATACAAGTTCAGAATCACAATATATATATAAGGAAAACATTTTATTAACCGATAACATGGATTATTTTTGGAATCAAAATATACTATCAGTTAAATTCTTAAAGGATCGGTTGAACTTCAGCCAACCACAGTAACAACAGACCAAATTCTAATCTATACTATGATTTCACTGTATCAGTCAAGATAAGGTCGTAATATACAGGTTGTCCTGGAACTCCACATACGAACTTGGAGGGGAAGGTAGAAAACATCATTAGAAATCATAATCACGTAGGAAAGTATGGTCTGAAATGGATAGGTCAAAGTAGATGGATGGGACATGGTGGTCGTGTTACATGCAACCCCCCCCCCCCCAGATTATCTGATTTATGTCTCGATTTTTTTTCCAGGGTACATTGAAGGCCATTATTTACGAAATACCAGTAGATTCAGACATGGACTTGGTGGCACAAATCACCATCGCTGCTGCTATGATCTGTGTTAATGCCTTGTATCTTTAAAAATATTCGGCAATCCGTGCAGCATAAATACCATGCATGAATTAATGATGATGGGCAAAATTTTGAACCCCCCCGTAATGCTTGTAACTATTGTTGTACTCTGTTTTTGGGTAATAAAGTGCTTTGCACTGCTTTCTGTATTGTGTCCTTAATGTGTCTTTCTGTCTCTTCATCCCTTGAGGGTGGCATTTCGACCATGCTCTCCTGTGTGATCATGATTTCTAATGATTTTCTTCACCTCCCCTCCAAGTTTGTATATGGAGTTCTGGGACACCCTGTATATATAGGTTGATGAAATGAAACCCATTTGGATAGGCTTATTAAGGGGGACAAAAAAGTACGCCGCAAACTACACACTTGATCATCAGCCAAAGCAAGCTCTTGGAATCCAGAGCTACCTGTTGTCTTAGTTTCAGCTTTTCAAACAGGGTAAATCTGATAGTGTAGCAAAATTAAACAAAACAATATATACAGTGAAACCTTGATATAACCATACTCTACGGACCAAAAAAAGATATGGCTATAAAGGGGTTATCATTATATTGAAAGGCGACATAATCACAGTGTATATGTCATCAAATTTATGCTGTTGTTATCATTTCAAAATTGGCATTATTAGTATCACCAGAAAATGTGCTTTTGAGTATTTATTCACCTTGAAAATTTTAAGTTGATTAATAAAATTCAGTTAGGTGCATTGCCTCGTAAAGTTGTTTACGGCATTGTACTTTTGTGCCTTACACAGAGAGTAGGAGCAATAATAACTTTGGAAGAATAGATGACTTTGCCTAATAATAATCAAAATATCATCAATGAATAAAGAAAATACAAGGAAATACTAAAAAATTCTCAAGACATTTCGACACACTATGGGTGTAATCTTCAGAGGATAAGAGTATCACTTGGACCGAGTTTCCTACTTGGATTGAGTACCAAATCTTCAATCTCGGTAGCTAAGTGGAACGAAAAAACAATACGTTTCTTCAAGTCAAACGTCGTGGCAAGAATGAAGCGAAGTGCCTGCGTGTAAGTCTTTTGCAACAACCTGATTGGCTGCTTGCAAAATGGAGCTATCAGATAGGTCTATTCAAATTTTCTTTAAATTCCCACTCATAATGAATTTAAGCCATGTTAATTTACTTTTGAAGGCACGATGTATGTGCCTTCGTAGAAGTCTAAATCTCTCTCTGCAGGGGGGGAGGGGGGGGATTTCACTTTGTGAAAAACTCTCCATATGGTGGTTGCCTGCTTTGCTACATAGGACAAACACAGAGACCCATAAAAACTAGATTAAATGAACATGCTTGCTGTGTTAAAAATCAAGAATGTGAAAATCGGCCATCGCTGCTCACTGCTGGCAAGAGGGCCATAGATTCAAAATTTAGGAAGCGAGAGTTTTTCATAAAGTGAAATCTATGGCCAATTTAGACCTCTACAAAGGCACATACATCTCTGGGCCTTCAAAAATAAATTAGTAAATGACAGTAAATTAACACCACCGATCGCATCGCCATGGCTTAAATTCATTACGAGCAGGAATTTAAAGAAAATTTGAATAGACCTATCCGATAGCTCCATTTCGCAAGCAGCCAATCAGGTTGTTGCAAAAGACTTACACGCAGGCACTTTGCTTCATTCTTGCCACGACGTTTGACTTGAACAAATGTAATGTTTTTCACATTCTGCTGAGCAACCAAGATTGAAGATTTGGTGCTCAATCCAAGTGGGAGAGAAACTCGATCAACATGATAATCTTATCCTCTGAAGATTACACCCATAGGATGTCGAAATACATTAGGAATTTTTTAGTATTTCCTGGTATTTGCTTTATTCATTGACGATTTCTTGAGAATAACTTCCTTAGCGCTTTTGGTGATACTGCAGTGAGAAATACTGATGTTATTAGATGCCTTTCGAAAAACGAAAACAAGTGACAGAATTAAAATCAAATTTAAAACTATCTTGAGCAAAATATAAAAAATATCTTCTTACTTTTTGTAGCGTTTCAAAAATCTCTTATAACATCTCTCTATAACAATATTTTTAAAATATTGTTATAGAGAAATTTATCGTAGTAAAAGGTACTGTTGTATTGAGAGGAATTCAACATTAAACTATAAGCAATTCCAAACAAGATTTTAAAAAATATTGTTGTAGAGGGAGTTATCATTATATCGAGTATCGTTGTAGCAAGGTTTCATTGTATGAGGAAGTACAAACATACTTGTGTTCATTAAAGAAGTCACTATTGCCATTTGGACATGCAATGCAGGTAGGTATATTAACATAAATTATGAGATTTTTTGTTGTCTTCAGACTTCAATTTAATAATCACACAAAGAATTTTAGGTGCCAATGAAAGTTTTTTAGTCACAATGGTAACCTGGCACCTGGGATTTGTCAAAACCTGGTTTACAGCGACTTCTTCTAATGAAAACAAGTGCTATTTGGCCTCCCTATGGATCACTTCATTTAATTCTGCTGCACAGTTAGATATAAATTTTTATAAATTTTTGTCTTTCTCAATAAAGCCACTCTTGTATAGGTTTAATTTTATCACCTCATATACTTTTTCAATCATCGTTGATGTCAAAACTTCCATTTAAATATTAAGAGGGAAGGCAGCATTAATATTTCGAATCGAAATTGAGGTATTTATAAAATCGAAATCAATGTGCCAGGACTAAACATTTCGATGAATACAAATTTCATGATAGAAGCTCCAGGGCAGAAAATATACAATTTTCCCTAACATTTATGTCTGATTTGAACATAACTAAGAAAATTAAAATAGTTTCAACGGCAGTGATTAATTATTAGTAAATATAAAATGCGTGCAAAAAAGTTTTGGTGCCTCCTTCTTTAAGAAAACTCTTTTCTTTTCTCGCTAAACATCAAACTTTTGGAAAGAAAAATAATTTTTTTTTTACCACCCGAAAAAAGCTACACAAACACACGAACACGCTCGGTTATCAATTACCTCCTAAACATTTAAATGCTATTGCTTTGTAAAGAAGTAGGAAAAAACATCAAACATTTACATGTACATGAGAGTGTTGATGTTGTGTAACATCATCATTATTTCATTGAAAACAGGAACTAATAGCTAATAATGAAGGATCACGCTACACAAGCACTTTACACTATCACTTCAAAGCACCGCAATAATAAGGGAGAGAAAAGAAAAAAAAAATTTCTCATATAAATTCATTGTGGTACGTACTTACATACATACACAAGCATCAAACGGGAGTGAAAACTGACATTGTTTCTAACCACATCAAAACTTACGCTATAAAATCTATCAAACAAATGTGTACAGAAGAAATTTGGATTTGAACACCTGTTGAGAACTCATGTTGTCATGTTGCAACTCTCAATTTCTTTTTTTGTTTAAATATCCGATGTGTGGAGTTTAGCAATGATAGTTTTGGTTTGGGGTGCTTTTTGCTGGCACAGTCTCAGACCCTTGCTTCTTGTTCCAACAATTATGATGGAGAACAAGTCCATTGATATTTTAGGAAATCGTAAGAAATGAGGTACCGACAACCACTTGCCTTGAAATTTTGAATGATTAAAGAATTTCATTTCAACACCTTCAGTAATTGACAATGAAACAATAGTCTTGATAATTCATGGTGAATGGGCCACAGACCTTCACAGACCACTATAAAAACTCAAGACTATCTAAAAAATATAAAATATGTAAAACCAGTGTGTGTATGTATACATGTTCTCAATACAAATTCGTAATTTTTGACTGATCTCTGCCAAATTTTGTATGTATACAGTTGGACGTCAATACAACAAACTCCAATTTCTAACAAAAATATAGGTCGAACCCCTATTTAACAAATAAAAACCCTCGATAAAATTATTTCTTTTCGAACTCTCCTTAATTTTCTTATTTCTCGCCACCCAAAACCACAATTCAAAGATTTGACTTTCAACTCCCCTTTAGAGACGAACAAAGGGGGAGTAAGAATTTATTTTATTCTGAGTGAAGGAGATAATAGAGAGGCAGTTAGAATAGAAAGGTTTCAGTGACCAATTGGTGCACACCAATACCATAAAACACTGTGCTGTTCGCATGTTCAGATTTCAGTACAGAAATAAAGTTACTTCAAGTTTATGCTCTGTCTTGAAAAGCAAAAAATGGCGGGTCATCTGAAGAGAAAGCGTTTTTCAGTCAGAGAAATAATCACAACTTGGGCTGGGTTTGATAAAAATGTTGGCCGTACCAAACAAACTTCTATCAAGAAATTTTTCATGCATCCTGACTGCTTAAATATATATTTTTTCACTTGTTGTCTCAAAAATAAGTAGTAACAGCAGCCTCCAAAGTAGCTTTTAAAATTCGTTAGTCGTTCGAACATGTTTATGTTCCTGCTCAATTTGACCCAGATTTAACAAATAAAATTGTTAGTTACTTCCCATTTGTTAGACCGGAATTTGATTATAACAAACAGGACCCAACATGAATGAGAGACTACTTTCAAAGTTTTGCAAAGTTAGACCAATGACCAGAATGGATGACAAACTGTTCAGCACCACTGGTTTCTCGACTTCAACAATGACCTTTGGAAAAATTAATTTCTTTAATGCGATTCCTATAAAACATGTGTTTAACTTATTTATCCCTTCACAATGATTTGTCGCCTATTTCAATGCTCTGACTACTACTTAACCATACATGCAACTTATAAACATTCCTTTGGAGAATTTCTAATGAATTGGTATATGCTAAAAAGCATGCTCTGGGTGTGCGTGGCCCTAACGTATATATGTTGTCAGCATGATTCTTGTTCCTGTCTGGTAATAACAACAGGTTGGGAATGGTCGGTAAAGTAACGTGTATTTTAAAAGAATATTATAATCTTATTAAAAGTTGATAAAAACTGCATGTTAACTGCCTATACTTTTACGTCTCATACTTACGAGACGCAGAATTAGTGTTCTAGAGTTAAAGAAAAAAATTCAGTTTTTTTTTTTGAAATTTAGACACTTTTCTTTCCTATTCCTCATTGAAATTGTTCAAGCAATGTAAGTATGAGTTCAAACATGTTAACAAATCCAAATGTCTTCGGATTCCATTCACATTCAACTTTCTAGCCAGAGATGGCATCACTCTAGACATCAAACATGCAACAGCAACAACAGATCGTTACTTGGTCACACCCACTGTATGGTTTCAACTGAAACGTTCATCATCATGGTAAACAAACACACACACAAACAGCTTCTCTCTACTGCATCACAACGAATAAATAGAGATATAAATGGGAGGAAAAAAATTGTCACGCACTTCAAATATCAATATCTACAAAACCTAGTTGAAAATATGATATATATATATATATACTTCTCAAGTCATCATGTATACATATTAACGTGCTATAATTCACGCATATTTATACATTTTTATTTTTGTGCTTTTCATTGCGGTGTAAAAAAAAGCAATAAAAATATCTTTATCACAGATTGTTATTTGCAAATTACGTTTAAATCGACTCATTTGAACAAATATTATTAATACTTTCGAGCCGACTGTATTATTACAATTTAAAAAGAAAACAATTCAAACTGTTATTTTTCAAAAAAAAAAAAAATGAATTAAAAACGTAGAAAAATCAACCATACTCTAATAATAGCGAGACATTTTTCCGATTCTCATATTAATTCTAAAAATGAGAACCAAATAACCTTGTCTTTTCATTGGTGTGGCAAACATTTCCATCGGTGGGATCCACACCAACTAATTTTGTACAAGTTTCTGCATATACACGAAGGTTAACAAAAAACATAATAAAAAAACAAGTTCCGAAACATCAACCTGCAGAGCTAAAGATCTTTTTTTACTCGGCAAGAGTATATAAGCACATAAAGGAAAGCGATAATACTCGAAAACAAACCCTATTGAGCTAAGAAATGTTTTTTGTTCAATGGGTCAGAGTTCCTTCTTGATGTTCTAGCGATATCATTTCCTGAAATCTGCAATTACACAAGATGTTTTTGGAACCCGATGAAAATTATTATTTTTCAATTTAATCACTTGGTAGACATTCAATACAAACGTGGAACATAACCTTATCAAAGCATATGGTCCAGATTTTCACTAAATTTCACTATCACGGTAACCTAGGTGTATAAGATGCTGGCCCATTATATCAGAGGCTATTCAGATGCGCCATCAATTCGATATCCTCGTCAGATTTTTTCTAGAGACAGAGGCACTACAAAAATGATATCAAGACAACCTTGTAGCCCTACTACTACTATTAAATCACACACACACACATCTCATAAATATTCCTACGCAGGATTTCTAGTGAATCAATGCTTGCCAGAATCTGTTGTACATGTATACGAATGGACTTGACATCTTTTTGCTGTTATGTGTTTGAGAAGTGCTGCGGCCATTTGCCTTCCTTATTGGAAGTGAAAGTGGCAGATGCCTGAATTTTCATGTTAACGTAAGTGCTTCGTGTTGAAGTTCTGCCTGCTCTCTGCGGAGAAACTTTTTCAAATGATAATACCAGCTTGTATTCGCACCTCAAATGAAAACCCACAGAAAACCATCTTCAGTTGATCTCCACTGTGCCACCAGGACTGCTCAAACCTAAATCCTCACAATTAAGGTTACCAGACATCCTCCTTTTTGATGTCATTTCAAGCAGCCTCCTGCATTTGAGAAAAGGTGCTCTATTGTCCTCCTTTTCAGGTTTCTGGAATTTTTTCTTTTCTTCTCTGGGAAAAAAAAATTTCACTCTGAAACATATATCTTTATTTTTTTTTTTTACAACAATACCCCCTTTTTTTACATGCTTTAATAATTCGCTACCGAAATTCCCAGAGTACAAGAACCCAAGTTGTCTCCAACCATGGCAGATGCTATTGTAACCACAGGCCAGTTTGCTCCAGGATAATATGGAAAAGACAGCCTCAAAAACAGTTCTGGAAAGACAAAATGGCAACATCTATTTTGAGAATACCATTGTCTGCTCAACAACAGCTAATGCTGTATACTGACGTGGTGGGGGGAGGAGGGTGTCCTCTTGCATAAAGAAATGAAGCAAATAGGACACAAACAACACTCCATACTGATTACTATGGCCAAATCACCTCTGTCAAAAAAAACAATGAAGCAGCACATTGGCCTATGCAAAGCCGAGATGATAGTGTTATTTTGCAGGAGAAAATGTAACCCCCCCCCCCGAGAAAATCCTGCATACCCCTATGCTCCCGAAAGAAGAAAAAATGCCTGACGGTAGAAAAAGAAAACCAAACAAAGTGATAAAACTGACCAGACTGTGAACAATTCATTAAAAGCGAGTCAAGGTGGATAAGTATTTGTTTTTTCTTTTTTTTAGTGGTTCTAGTTGGGAAAAATGATTGTGGTGGTGGGTTTTATTACTATGGTGCCGCCATCTGTTGAGCAATTAGGGAAAGTGACGTTACCCACAGGGTGCAAGTACGAGGGTCTTCTTTCCTCGGTTTTGGAATCTGGTAATCATAACTCACAATGTCCAAAACATAGCACAGAAGCATCATTGCTGCTGCTACTACTTAAACATACCTTGTAAAATCCTTCTGGGGAATTTCTAGCAAATTTATTGGTATATGTCAGCATGTGTTGAATTTTGTGTGTGTGTGTGTGTAACACATTTTTTGTTGTCAGAGTTGTGTTTGTTTTAATTTATAATGGTGATGCCACCTGTCTTTCATATTTTGAAGTGAAGCCATTGCTATTGCAGGTACTTCCCAAAAAATTGTTTCTCTGTAGAAAGACAGAGAAAGAAAAAGCAATTTGTAATCAGACATATATAAGCCGAGAGAATCATCTCTTGCAAATGAAGCAACTCGGAAACGACAGTGGTGCAACAAAAAGGATCAAAACTCACTGATTAAGAACTTTATTATTGCTCACTCAATTATAAAGAGATTATATAGGAGTTTTAAGGTCAGATACCTTGCCTTAACCTACTGCCCTTATATTCTTCAAAGAGGTGATTTCCGTACAACTCAAGTTTCTTAGCCGATGTTTGATTATAAACGTGCTAAAAAATGCAATTTGTTAAACTACAACTTAGGTTACTGTGATCCAGATCTGAATCTACAAGGATATTGAATTGCTGAATAATCATCTTCTGTCATTGCTCGCCTGTCACTGCTCAACCTTTCAGTCATTGCTTGCCAAATTAAAACCTGCGGACCATCAATTCATATCGTGATATTACTGCGATGTCCATCTTTTCTTTTTAAAGGGATTTGTTTACATTTTACTGTTCAATACCAGTGTAACCGTTTTTGACAAATGAAGCACTTTCATTTCTAGTTCTTTGCTGAGCATTGTAAATATTATTTATTGTCTCTGCATCTACTGGTTGAACCCTCAAAATAAGCAAATGATAAATTAATAAACCAAAATAGGCACATACACCACCAAACAACCTTAAAAACAATAAAATTTCTGCTTTGGCAGAATCATTAATTGCAATCTACAACATTTGTAGTATTTGACAATATATCAACGATCCCCTCATAAATCAAAATCAATTACACGAATTTTGTTGATAGGATTTAGTAAAAAAAATAGGAAAAGTAGGACAAAACCAAGAAAGTAGAACAAAAGTAGGATATTTTATCACGAAAAGTAGGATGAGTGGGTGCCCTGGTTATGTGATAAGTATCAAATCATATGCCTCAAAAAGTTTTTTGGCTCTGGGTCCCCAAATTTGTTACAATGGCTCTTTTTGCTGTATCAGATGCACAGCATTACTATTGAAAAAATCTGGGGGGTATCTCAGTTCTAAATACAGTGGTAGAGATTTCAGTGGCCAGGGTTCTTTAATGATTTTTTTCTAAAAATTCAATCTTTTTTCCAAGTAAAGAAGCTATAGGTTGGCAGGCCACAGCAAACACCTCTGAGGGCCACATTTGGCCAGCAGGCAATGAGTTCAAAACCCTTGTTCTACAACCTCAGGATCTGACAATATCTCTCAGAGATATTCTTCAAAACATCCACCATTTCAGAAACTCGAACCCATAACAGTCTTTTCGCTTGAAAAACACTTTCTACATTCAACATTCACCAAAAAAGTTCAATAGACTACTTACAAAGGACATTATTAGTGCGTACACAGCTTCTCTTGCGTCATTCTTTGACTCTCTTCCCAGAGTACCACAAAAATTCTCAATCACTCCCTCATTAGAAATAGAAGAAAAAATACTGCACTGTCCAACAAAAATAACTGTGTGACGTTGAAGAGTTACAGATCAACCACACTTGCTTTGATAATTTCTAAGCTGGAAACAGTCTTGATGGCAATAGCCCAGAGTGTTAAACAGGTCCTGGGACTCATTCCCGTGTTGTCAGCTCATTACATTCTGCTTTTGTTTTCAGTTACAAGTGGGGAAGACATATTTGCTAAGCATTTTTCCAGAGGTGGCAGAATTTTAGAATAAATTTTACAAGTTATCATTTTTGAAAATACAGTCTACGATAAACATGAATCTTTGGTAGCAATGGTAGTAATTATTTCTGATAAAAAATTTTCGAGCTTTCTCTACAAATAATTTAAATAATAAACTTCAAAAAACGTCTACATTTCAAAACATTCAAAGCAAATAAATGTCAAAATCCAGATTTTTCTTCATTGACTTGATAGGGAAAAATATTACCCTAAGCTTGAGCTAAATCAGCACAAGTGGTAGGTTTTTGTTTAGGGGCCATTCTCACTCACTCACTCTCTCTCTCTCACACACACTCCCTCCACTCACTCTCTCTCTCACTCACACACACAAGTATTACGTAAGCAGATTTTTTCAGCCATTTTTGACAGCCTCCCCCCTTGCAGCAAAACCCTGACCCCCACCCCCGTCAGCAACTTAGAATATTTTATATCTTCAAAAAGGGGTGGTTGATGACGTAAGCAACCTTCAAACCCCCCCCCCCCCTTGTCATCAAAAATCAGCAAATCCAAAACACCCCTCGATGCTGACGTAATACTTCAATGACCCCTTATCGAACATCATTGCTTGTAAAATACTAGATATAGACTAGGGCTTGATAAATCAAAGGAAACTGTTTGTGGTAGCCAGTACAAGAGTTTGAATATTGAAACTTATCAGATTGGACATGACTTTTTGCGGTCATAGTTCTGGAAACACATTAAGCATCCAAATCGGAAAAAAAAAAATCAATGTATAAAAACCTGGATCTCCACATATACACTCTATAGCCATAAGTCAGTGTTCACTTTTGAGGTTTTTTTTCCCGAATGTCTAGAAAAATAATCAATGACTTGTTTTGAGTTTTTATTAATGTAAACCACCTGTACTCATATTTTCCAATGAAGATTTAGTCACAAGTGAATTTACGGGACAAAAAAAAAGATTTCATCATAAAAAGATGCAAACAATTTGTTACTTTCACAAAATATTTTACTTGCTTTATGGAAACATTTATATGCATTTTGGCATGTGTGTATATTCAAGAATATACAATTAACACTCATTATAATTACCCCCCATTATAGTGCCCATAATGGCTATCCTATATGTCTTTCGTTTGATATAATGGCCAACCGATACAATGCCTATTTTTAATCGATGGGAGTCATTATAACGAGCGTCGGCTCTATAAATGTTTCTTCTAAAAATACAGATTTTTATTGCATGTTTTTTGCTTACAGCAAGCAGAGTTTTGAGCGAATTTTTACTAGACTTACAGAAAATTTTACAACATACGTGTGTGGAACATATTATAATGAAACTAACCATAATACCTAGCGCTGCCCAGGTTTTCTTCAATTGCTGGGAGGATTGAAAAAGTGACAAACCATTATAAAGGAATAAGCTCTATTATACATAATACTACTTCACCAAACACCAACTCCAGCCATATCGCTATATTGCAATTTACTGCCATTAATGAAATGGGTTGGAAGTGAAGGCGCTGTCTATCAGTGGTCGCCTCAAGTTCATTAGGGAAATATCTATATCTTCCCACGGGTTCGAACCCAGGACCGTGACAGAAACCTTCACCGGTGGTAGACAAGCATCTTACCACCACGCCACTCAGGTGCTATTCATAATACTAGCAGCATCAAAGAAGTTACAAAACAATTGTAGAGGCATATGCATGTCTAAAACACGTTGCTAAGGAACGATGGTAACAAAAGTAAACATTTCAAAAGTTGATTGTTGAGGCCCAGGAGCAATTGTTGCCCGACAGGTTTTTTTTTTTGCCAATTTTTGGCATTTGTCCAGCTCTGACAAACTTTTGAAGTAGCCTATCATTCGCAATTCGGGTCCCGTTTGATTTACATGCAAAATTTGGCTACAATAGATTTAGAATTGTAGATTTGTATAGCGAACATACACACACATAGAAAATCAATTTTATTGGTTACCGAGAGAACACTATAATAAATTATTGTGTTCATTATTTCTGGAATAAGCTCTTGGCCTTATGAGCATATTGCAAATGAGCAGAAACTTGTGTCCAATGCTATGTAAGAGAAGTACTTGAGCATAACATATGAACAAACTGGAAAAATAATCAAATGACAGAAAATCATTGAAATACGGATTTGTTGAAAATCCCTAAAACATCCCACAACTTTTAGCAAGTAACTGAAAATAACTGTTTCCTATATCGTAGACATCTTTTTGAATTTTGTTGACATTTAAATAGAATTTTCAAATTAAATGTCTTATATTTTCTGTGCACTATAATTTTTGAGTGTTTAATCTGCTGCTCGGACATGATGGCCTATGAAGTTTGGGATAGTGATCCATATTCAATAATGGTGGTGGTGTCATGCATGGGCAGAGATACGGGTCCCAGCGTCAAAGGTGGAGTCGACTGATCTTATGTATATATGAATTGACATCATCATCTTGTCCCCCCCCCAGCAATAGTGCCCGTGCCCCCCCCCCCAGACTTCCAAGTCTATCTCCGTCTATGGTGTCATGACACCCTTCCTTCCTATACCACTGACCTGTCTAATCAATGTGGTGCTGAGCCATGCCTTAGGCAGTAGAAGCCGCAATGAACTTTGAGATGACTGGAAACAGTGATTTCCTCCTGACTTGCTAACCCCAAAGGAGAATGCTTTGCATTGTTCAGCAACGAACCCTCGGCTGACTGGAAATGTCCCGCAGTAAAAATTCCCGCAATAGTGTTTCTACATTTTTCTTTGAATTCTTCCAGATTGTTCTGCAACGTAAGTCACAGATTTCACTGTATTTTGCTATGAGACTTGCTAATATGTGTTCGTCATACGACTGATCATGTTCCTGTCCAACCTGCTGTTCACGTTGATCTCATGAACTGATCTCAAAATTTTGAATTGATATTCAGTAAGAGCCGATCAACATACAGAAAAACAGAAGTTTCCAAATATGGTATGGATACCACAGACTGGGTAAGAGAGACTTGAACATCTTTGTTACAAGTTAATGTCGATGAAGTAATTGATTAGCAGTGTAACTTTTAACTTTGTGAATGTGAACAAATATTCTATTGTGGAAAACTGACTTATAAGCTTGTTATATCCATTTCACCTTTGCTGTCTGTCAAACTTATTATGAACAAAAAGAATCGTGGAGCATAAACTACTTTACATTGAGATTAAATCTTCACTGGAAAGGGTGAGCACAAGCATTAGGTTTACTTGACCAAAACTTCATAATAATTCGAGATTTTTCTAGAAACTTTAAAAAATCTCTAAACTTAAAAGTAAACACTGAATTATGGTTGTACAGTGTAGCTTCTATTGATTCAATTTAGCAATTCTTATGATATAATAGTAATAGAATGAGAAAAGAGATAACAGCAATCATCAATTTGCAAGGAAGTATTTCATTACATGCATTCTATATTCAAACTCCATGTGAGTCACAAGAGCAATCATGAAAGAAAAATAAAACGTCGAAATAAATTTTATAACAGTCAATGAACGACCTTTTCAAAAAAAAAAATTAATCATACATTGAATTATTTTTACTCGGGATGAAAAATCTAATTGAAGAATTTACAGGTACGGAATTTAATCATTTCGCAAAAGTTGATATCAATATGTTTTTTCTTGTACATTTTACAAATAATGTTTCTTTACACGAATGTTTCCTATATCATTTCTTCTTACAATAGAGGAAAAATGATTGCTTTCAAGTCGAAACAAGCAAACCGCTTGGTTAATGCGTAAAATATACAGGGCTTGAAAATCACATCCACGCGCAGTTATTTTTCAGCCTCAAAAGATATGCACCAAAACAGAAATGCGTTTTGTTGCCCGAGAGTATTTGGTAAATCACAAGTATTTGGCATCATCTTTTTTGAATTATGCCTCTGCAATGAATTTACAACGATTACAGACAGCCATGAAATAGACAGGCAGAAATGAGAAGTTTACAGGTAGAAAACACAGAAGAAGCAGGTCAAGTGATGAAAAATAAAAGTTCTTCCATTTTGAGAAAATTCCAAGAATTCTGTATATACTCATGTTATAAGCAGAGTTTTTTTTGTTCGGGAAATCTTTCATATATCAGAGGGTCGAATTATACGTGGGTTAGTTTTTGAGGAAAAAAACATTCATCTTAAGTTTTATCACTCTCATAGTGAATTGCACTACTTCTGGCCCCATGGGTTTGACACGGTCCTCAAAAACAAAGCCATGTTTCAGCATCACGGAGGGCCCTCTGACCTAGCAATAAACTGAGACCCCTACGAGTTGGATACAATTTATGGTATTTGCCATGCAAGGTCAGCTAAGACCCTCCCTCATGTACCAAAAGGCCCACAGGCAGTGCCCAGGTGAGTCTTATATTAAAGGGGCTTTTTCAAAAAAAAAAAGTATCAATCTACACACCACAATAACTACAATAGTTTGTGGCTGCGAATGGTAGCCATCTCTTATATCTGGCCAGTAGACTGAACACTTTGTACAACTATGCTTTTTGCCCATGCTGTGGCCATTTGATAGGACAGAAAACATTTTAATGCTGCTATCTCACAATAATGTGGAGAGTGAGTAAATTTGAAGAAGAGCAATACTCTTGGAAGGCTGTGATCATTCGTCATTGTAACTTTTACATTAGAAATATAAATTTTTTTCTCGAAAATGCATCAATTTTTTAGGATCCGCTCATACACAGGTTTCAAATTTTCTGGTCGTTTTGTTGGTGGTCCTCAAGTTGGAGGGGGGGGGGGTAATCAGCTTACACATGAACGGGCTAATATATGAGTATATACCGTACTTGCTATAATTTCTCTCAAATACACTTCTTCTTCTGTGTGTTCGTTAAGATATTTCAAGCCCTGTAGTTGTAGATCAGTCAAAAAAAAAAACAACTTACACCTATATACACGTATATGCACATATACAACTTGCGCAGCAACAAATGCAAACTTTTTTTTTTTAAATCACATCATATTGCTTTTTTCCCCATCGTTAAATGCAAACACACAACACTTCACACATCAAACAACAACCAATCACACACTCACACACAGAAACATAAACATGTTTACAGTTTGTTGGTATTTTCTTTCAAAGAAAACACTATGTTCCAAAAAACTTATTTTGGATTCAAATCTACGGCCGCGACCTTCAATTTCGCAACCCGAAGTTCCTTCCTATATCCCCTCGAATTCAACAACTTCTTCATGATTAACAAGAGCTAAATTGATAAACTAGAAACGATAAAAAAAATGTGATAACGATTCTGTAAATCCTACAAACATTTATGATGTAATGTTTTGTATTTCCCCCATGGCGGAAACATTTCTTTTGATATGCCAGAAACGCTTTAGAATTTCCCTGCAGTAAAAAAAAATTGCTTCGCTTCCTTGATTCCCAGTTCAGCATTGTAAAAACTGTATAAATTTCTATGAAAATTAGAAATCTTTATAATTTTTACACCGTTAATATACCAGCAGAAATTATTTTCGATTGCGAAGAGAATGGTGTTTTACATAGCTACAAAAAAGGAATCAGGAACCACAGATCGTAATTTTTCCGAAATATATATTTTTTAGTTGTTCTTTCAATTAAATAATATTGACATATTCTTTGAAATTAAAAAAAACTAGGTTATAGGTTTCTGCGAGTTCTGTGAAGAAAGTGACATACTGGGATTTATACGTTCGAGAATCTCATCTGCAAACGAGGAATTTGACTTAGAATGGCTGCAGTAACGAGAGGACTTAGGCAACGACCTTTCTCTTCGAGAGAACGTCTCTACCGGAACGACGTCTGGAGGTGGGGGAAGCGGTGGAGCTGGGAGTGGAGAAGATTTACCGGCCACGGCCATCGGGTGGTCGTAAACACTCGAGGGCCGGAAGCAATTCCTTGGTGGCCTCGGTGGCTGATCTGCTGGACGGTTGAGTCTTGAACGCAAGGACGATGTTGCCATCGGTGAATCCGGATGCACGAAGGAAAACTCTGAGGTCGCGGATGTTGCCGAAGAACTTTTTGTGCGTCGTCCTCCCTCCGAATTGGATATCTCTGGTGAGGAGAGAATGTGTTGTGCATACAATGATCTCTGCGTTAGCGCTGGAGATACCTGCAGCGACCGTGGTGAGGGCTTATACAAATGCCCATTGTCAGAACGGCGACCGAGAGACACCAAGGAACTGTGAGACCCTGACGAACACTGTGGAGCAAGACGAGGACCAAAAGTGTGACGATTTAGCGGGTAATAATCACAGCTTGATGCACCATCACAGTCCGCATCACCATTTGATTCACCTTCAGTCAAGACTGCAATCAAAGAGTTCAAAAAAAAAAAGAATCTAGGATGAGACAATCACTTTGAAATGTAGGACATGTTCTCTAAGTGATACATAAATTAATTTTTTCAGGAAATTTATTACAACCATTTATATGTCTGATGTGTGTAAAAAAACTTACAAACTTGTTCAAAATCGTTTTGACTGATATAGTTAGGCCCACCCTCATCAGACTCGGGGCAAAAATAATCTCAGGCAGCATTAGCCCCAATTATGCATATTTTGTGAAGGAGGGGATTCGGCATTCAAAGAGATTCATGCATCACAACAGAGTATACAGTAAGGAAAAATATTCAATTAAAAAAACTAGACACAATTAAATGTAAATTTAAAAAAAAAAAATGGTTGAAAATTCAGAACTGAAAAACATTTTAAATTGGTAAGAGCCCCAAAGCAGAATATGCTGAAATATGTAATGTGCATCGCAGAACAATCTGGAAGAATTTTATGGAAAGTGTAGAAAACACTATTATGGAAATTTTTACCACAGAACATTTCCAGTCAACCGAGGTCTCATTGCAGAACAATGCAAAATATTCTGCTTTGGGGGATAAGGGAAATAATTTCACAACTAATGAAAACTAGGACCTAATAATCTGAGAACTAATGAAAGTCTAAAATAAATGAATTAAAAATGAGAAATAATTGAAATTGATACAATTTCAATTGTGCAATTGATACAATACAATTTCAATTGTACAATTGATACAATACAATTTCAATTGTACAATTGATACAATACAATTTTAATTGTACAATTGATACAATACAATTTCAATTGTACAATTGATACAATACAATTTCAATTGTACAATTGATACAATACAATTTCGAAATTGATAAAAATTCAGAATTGATGAAAGAAATAATTCTAGAATTGATAAAGGTTTTCAACAGCTGGCTGATGTGAAGATGAATTTTGGAAAAGAGAGAAAATTCAACTGCCTTCGTGACGAATCGAACTCACGTCCTCTCACTTGTCAGGTGAGCGCCGACTAGACTACAAAGGCAACAAATATCTCAATCTTTCCTTAGAACTTGTGTGCTCTGAACAAATATTCCAAAACTAATGAAAATTCAGAATTGATGAGGAAAACAAAAATCCAGAAATTATGAAAATTCCAAAATTAAAGCAGTTAAATCTCAGACACTTTGTTTACTACAAAAAAAAAAATGTTTTATGTATTGCATATGTGTATTTTTTCACTTCTATTACCTTAAGTACAAAACCTCTTAAACTGTGGAGCCCAGTGCAGTCATACTTTCCACATACCCCTTCTGAACACAGCCACATTGTGAACTGAATTTTTGCACTAAAAATCATCAGAAGTATATTTACTCAAGCTCAAACTAATTTATACAGCGTCCGTCAAAAAAAAAAAGAAAAGAAAAAAAAGCACCAAGAAAGAATCTTCATTTTGCTACGAAATCAAACAGGTAGTTTGTGTATAGATCTCTACATTCTTTATTTTATTTTTATCTTTATAAAAATACATGTAGATATGCAAATGATTAGTATTGAAGAAGAATTATGTAAATATTCCTGCTACCTAAGGGAAAGAACTTCAAAAGAACTCCCCTCCCCGCTCTTTAAAACAGCTTGTGTTTGCATATTGTACAAGTACAATATGGTCTCTGATGTGATGTGGGACCACATCATGTCAGTGATACCTTCTGGGAATTAACCATAGCATAGCCGCCAACTTTTGAAAATGAAAATTAGGGAGATTTTCGCTTGGACCCATATTCCATAGTAAAACCACTCCCTAATAAATACAAAAGGGATTTTTCCAAATAAAATAGGTATTTTCCACACATGGAAGTTAAACCCTTGGGAATAAAATCTCTATGCAGAAAACAAGTGAAATTGGAGGCCAAAACTTCAATGGTGATCTAAAAAAAAGAATATTGTGTTGAATCAGAAACGATGTGAACAAACATTCTGTATGAATAACCCCAAAATCATCGGGAGATGAAGGGAAAAAGCATCAATTTTTGAAGAACCCTGAATTTTTATGACACTTGCATGATGTTTTTTTTGATTTCACATGGGTGATGATGTCAGTCTTTTCACCATGACCGATGTTTATGTCCTTAACCAGTCAAGTGGCAATGACGAATATATGGGTCATAATGTTTCCAATCCTTGAGTGGTGATGACGAATATATGGGTCAAACTTTTTCCAATCCTTGAGCGGTGGTGATGAATATATGGGTCATGGAAGACCTGTTCCTTCCCCCTTAATCTATTATACCTTGACTGACACCTTCAACGCCTCCTAATCCTTTAAATGAATGAAGCGCTCGATTTAACAGTACAATGAATTGGTTATAGACCATCACAATAAATACCGTCTGTACAGGTAAGGTAAAGCACAATAAGGTGTGGCTTTTTTACTGGTATCTTGAAAGTAAGAATGCTAGATTGTTAGAATGGAATTAGGGAGGGATGGTACAGAGAAAGAAAGAGAGAAACTGTTTATCTTTCCAAGGAGGAAAACTGTTTTTTCCCCACTTATATTCACAACATGTGAAGCTGTACCTCAAAATTTTTCTGAAAAACATTGGTTTTTTTTTTATTTTAATTTTTCAGTGAAATCTTGATATAACGATATTCTCTGGACCATGAAAAATATCATTGTAGAAGGATTATTGCTATATCGAGAGGCAGCATTTGAATATTAGGCTATAGGCACTGCTAAATAAGATGAAAAAATATCGTTGTAGTAGGATTTATCGTTGTATCCAGTGTCATTGTAACGAGATTTCACTGTATATAAACACATAAATAAACGTATGCAATCCACTAATATCCAACAAAAAGTTTATTGACCGGAAGATGAAATTAAAATTAAATATGTTTCCAGAATTTTTTTTTTTTTTTTTAGAATTTATTCTAAGTTATATGTATATAGATTTAACTTGAGACTTGCATAATATTTCGTGCTATTTGTTAATACACAATGGCTGTATTTTTTTTTACATGTTTTAATTATATTTTACAAATTTTTTAAATACAGTGGAACCTCGCTACAACGATAAGTGATAAATCCTTCAACAATGATATTTTTTCAAGTTTTGTGCGGAAATATCACTACACTAATGTTAAATTGCTGCTTCTCGATATAACGATAACCAATAAACAACGATATTTCTTTCTTGGTCTGCATAAATAAATAAATATATATATACATATATACATACACAATAGCAGAGGGTTGCAACTAGGGGGGAGCAGGCGGGTCTCGTGCCCTGGGCACTGCACCAGAGGGGGTGCAAATTTCATTCTCAAACCTTACCTTCAACATTACAAGGGGGCGGCAAAATGTGCACTTGCCCTGGGTGACCAAACATCTAGTTGCGACCCTGCATAATAGTGGCGAACCCCGAAATTGGGCAGTTTGCCCAGCCAATGTTTTGAGCTTTGACCGGCTCCCATGTATAGATTCCTGTGATTTAGGGTCATCGCCACGTTAGCATATTGTGACCATTTATAATTATGGTTAACGACAGCAACTCTAACGATCAAAGGAATCGGTATATCGATATCTTAGAGATCGATATACCGATAAGAAAGCCCGTATCAGAAAGACTTTTTTTCTCTTTTGAAAGCAATAATGATCTATGTGAATTGCACCCTACCAAAGAAACTAAATTTTATAAAGAAATAGCTCGTACGCGGTATACGTCAAAACCAAGACTTAGTTTTTTTAAAACGTATGTGATGTGGCCTTTTTAAAACATTGTGCTGCATGTTTAATTTGTCTTCGAAAGCAAAATCTACTGTTTTATCCGACATCTTAATTTCTTTTATTAAGCAAGAATTTTTTCTTTTTTATGTGAAATTTGAAAGAAAAAAAAATCATAGATGTCGGTTTGTCAAAAATAATATTGAAATTAACATGTTTTCTGAGCAACGTCAAGGTATGAAACGATCCCCCCCAAATACAGAATGTTTCGTTGCCATATGAAAAGGGGAGAAGGGGATTTGGGGTTCAAGCTTTGGCAGAGATCATAGCGTTATTTTTCAGTAAAAACTTCACTCCCCCCTCCCCTTCAGAAGAAAAAATATTTGACTCCCCCCCTCCCCCATTCTTGAGAAAATTCTGAGAACACCTATGCTATATTTAGTATACTTTTGATACACATAGCTACTCGATATAAATAGTAGCTTTCGTAATACATACAATGCATGCAAGAAAGAATGGGATGATTGTGGTCCGGATTTGAGAATATAATTCCTTTTGTATAATTCTTTCATTCTCTTTAAATGAATAAAAAAAAGAGACCAAAAATTGTTTGGTGTTTATGCACTTACTAAAATAAAAGACATATTTTGCATGCTTATTTGGCAAAAATTATTTAAACGCAATACGTTTGACATTTACAATCATATCAAGAAAAATAATAATCGGCACATATTTATTCATACGGAATGTTATTACCGTATATACTCGTATATAATCTGACATCACCCCCCCCCCCTTTAGGACCACCAAAACCGCAATAAATTGAAAACCCGTGTATAAGCTGACCCCTAAAAATCCGTGCATTTTAGAGAGAAAAAAAAGTCATATTTTCATGCAAAATGAATAGCTTGCGGAAATTTACAATAGAAAATAATTCTAAATTTGTAATCTGTTTCGTAGTCTCCAGGCTCATGGTAATCCATCAGATCATCATTGGGGTGCGGCAACTTCGTTTTTATCCTCATCTGGGCCGTTTCATCACCATTGTCACTTTCAAAGAGGATATCATCTTCAGTTTCGTCTATCGCATTGCTGATGCAACACTTTTTGAAGGATCGGATGATAATTTCAGTCAATGATGTTTTCGATTTCTTTGCCTTGGCTTTGACATCATCGGTTCTGTGGGATTTGAACATATTCCATACCAATAATGGTAATGGAATACCAGTTTCTCGCACACTGCTACAAAATTACTACTGATTGCTGGGGTCGATATTTTCCCATCAAAAACTGACCCGAGTATAAGCCGACCCCTCCCCCCCCCCACTTGAGGAACGAATTTTTCCACAAAAGAACTCTGCTTATACACGAGTATATACGGTATATCATCAATTAAATTTTTAATCTTTATTAAAATACATTATTTTAATCTATTCATTTTAAGAATGTTCAGATTACTGAAAAATGCGTATCGCTCGTGCAAAATGTGTCATTCGCTTAATCGTATCATTTTCCAAGCTGGTACGGATATAACGAAATTCGCGTATATTGAATGCATTCGCTTTTTCTCTAACTTCATTATAAGCAGGTACAACTGTGTATGTGTGTATGTATGCAGGGTTTTTTTTTTCTAATGTGTTTATAGAATCCTATTATAACACATGTAATTTATGTGAAGCGTAAAAATTCAATTATATGTGACCAACTGAATGTTACATTACATTGAGATAAACCCTGAAAAGCAGTTGTTATCGTTAATTCAATTAAAACTTTGGCAAATATTCCATTTCTTTTGTTACCTTTTGTTTTTGTTTGGTCAGTATATCATCAAAGAAAGTAAATTTCATCAAAAGAAAAAAATTTTCCGTAAGATACATCGCGTTGCTGAACATGCCACCCAGCGAAACAAGGCTCAAATAGGCTTTTAAAACACATGTTTGCATTTATAACGTATCTTAAATTAGAATAGAAGTATCATAGAATCGTAGTATCTTAAATTATTAATTGGCATGTATTAAATACATCATAATATCGCTTCCTTCCATATACACATAAAATTGATATATTTTATAATCAGTTAGTTTTTTATGTGAAGTATAAATTTCGTGTTGTATAAATAGATTAAATAAAAACGAAGGTATTTCTCAATTCATTGCATATTTCAAATTTACTCATAAGATATAATATCGATGTTTATGTAATTAAAATCATCGACTACTGTTATTTTCAACTTTCTAGGAAATTCAAGGTACACCATATATGTATATTTTTTTGTCTTATCACACATAATGTGTGTTGCTTTCATAGATTTCCTATACTGTTTAAAACTGTGCAGCTTTTTACCTTGCAAAAAAGGTATTCAATTAAACTGAAAAGTATGCATTGGAAAAGTGCATCACACTGCTCGGATAAAATTTGCTAAGATACTTTAGTGATACCGAAAAATGATAAGTCGCATGCAACGTCAGCGAAAGAGCAACGAAAAAATTGCAAGGAAGTGCAATTATAAAGTATTGTAACGCAGTGAAACTCTACTTAGACTCAGAATGGGCTTAAATATTTTTTTAAATAAAAAAGAAAAGAAAAACTTTGTTGCGTAATCCCTAATACCCCGTTATAGTGTTGCTATGCATTTAGAGAATATAAACGCTTCTTTTCGCCAATAAATTAGTGAGAAAAGTACAATATATATACAGTGAAACATCGATATAATGATAGTCTACGGACTAAGAAAAAATATCGCTGTAGAGGGATTATCGCTATATCGAGAGGCAGCCGATTAATATTAGAGTATAGACATTTCCAAACAATACTTGAAAAATATCGTTGTATCAAGTGTCATTTTAGCGAGGTTCCACAGCAATAGGAAAAATGAACTTCTAAATATGTTCTGTGACCACGACAGGGAGAAAAAAAATAGCCAATACTGTAACAAAAGAACAGGTACTGAAGTTGAGTGTGTATTAGTAAAGAATAGGATCACTTAGGAATAGGTGTAGCCAACCTGTCACTTGGATGGAGCCCACCAACCGAGCCTTCTCTGTTGTCCTGCATGTTTGATGGGGGGGGGGGGGATAGCACTACTTGAGATAAAGAAGCTTCGCCACTTTACAAGTATTTTTCCGTATAACCTAACACCATTTTTCAAATAGAAATCGAAAAACCTTTCACCGCTCAACCAGTAAACACAACTTGTATAAAAAGAAAAAGTCTGCCTTTTTCTGGAACGTTTGATGAAAGAAAATTCATCGGAATAAGTATTTTCAAAATTGATTAAATATTTTTTTGCTCATCAGTATTCATGTTTTGTTATTGCATGTACGTAACTTCAACTAAAGAGGAAGTTTTGACCACATGCGTGCCACTATAATCTTCAATTATTATCCAGGACTATTGGCTGCTAAGCTGTTTCCCTGCATGATAAGACAAACAACTTTTCTTGTTACCATCAGAGGGTTTGTAAAACTTCCTTAAAAAGCAATTTCCCACTATTCCCCCATTTATGATGTGCAACGTCATTTCGAAACGGGAAGAAAACAGAGACAAAAGACTTTTTGCCCACAAGAAATTCCTTAGGGATTGTTTTCAGAAGCAGGGATTATTTTTAAATCAAGTAGGGAATTTTTAGAGACAATTAGGGATTTTTTGTGATTTTCATAAAAATTCGGAAGATTTAAGAACTTTTCAGAAGGTCGAGATGAAGCTAAAATTCGGGATTCTTGGCAGCTATGACATAGTCAGAGTAGTATGCAACAGCCTTTAGATGTATTCAAAGACCTTTCATGCAACCGATGGACTTTCAACGGCAATGAATTATTGGATTGAGACAAGCAGGGTGAAAATATGAGGTATTGACTATTTTGACCAAGATATAAGGAGATGCTGGGAGCAGTGGATGCGTTGAAGCACCCACATGCATCAAAGCTCTGGATGCCCTACGTCAGCCAAAACTGTAGAGAGGATTGCTTCAACTGATGGCAACCCTGGGCCACGTCAACAGTGACAGCACCCACCAACTAATCGCAAGTGTAGCCTTCATCCAGAAACCTTATCTCATACCAAACCACTTCTAGATAGTTAGCAGAAGGAAGTTTGTTCACACAATGTCTGCTTAATATGTTACGATTGACAGCCTCACACTATCATACTTGTTTGCAGCAGGGCTGGGAGTGACAAACCTGGTCAGTCATGGATTGGAACCATGAATCAAGCCGCTGTGGTGGTCGAGTGGTTATAGTGCCGGACTCGTGATGCGAGGATCCGGGTTCGAACCCCACAGTGGTGGTCGGCTGAAGTTGGTTTTCTGTGGTTCCCAACTTCAAGGCGCAAATGCGAGCCGATCTCCCCGTTAAAAAGTCTCGCCACAGAGAGCAACAGTCCTACAACGGTAAATCATTCAACCATAACACTTCACTCATAATTGGTAAAACTGGGGGCAGATGACAGCACTACACAGAAACAAACTATACGTCAGGTTGCACTACACGTACACGCACATTCCCGCATTTGCCGATTCGTTGGGGGGTTCCGCGGGAGGGGGGGTGCATGTGTGGTGTAGCAGTAGTAGGTAGGGGCTCGGGGATCCATGATGTTCTTAAGTCAGCCACCTCGTTGGGCAATTTGCCTGTTGTGGCGTTGTATTTGTATTTGTATTTAATGACTTCAGCGATAAATCATGATCCTTTTCAGCATCCAATGATGGCAATGTTAAAGCATATGCCACCCCAGTGTTCAGAGGACAAATCCTGCTTATTCTATACAAAGACATGATTCCAACTGCTGTGCCAGTCTAGGGAACCATCACTCATGGGAACTAGTTCTTTAGTCATTACACAAGAAACTGTAACAGCTCAATGATATGCTCAGGAAATTTTGCACCCATATGTTTCACTACTCATTGCAGAGCTTCTAGCAGGCATTTTATAGCATGACTATGCTTACCCAAATACAGTGAGTTTCTCAATAATGTTTGCATCAGGGTTGGTAAAAAAAAATGGGTTTTTTTTTAAAAAAACCCAAAAAACTGGGTTTCTTTGGTTTAAACCAGTTTTTTGATTTAAATAGCATTAACATTAAAAACAATAAAATTTCTGAAAAATCATTCAAACTTCTAATAATTAACTAAAATAAAATGTTTATTAATGTAATTAACACTATTCCCATGCTAATTAATCAATAAATATTTCTTACATTTTAACTCCAACTTTTGCAATTTAATTATTTTTTGCGTAACTCAATAGCTTACTTTATGTTTGAAAATTTTAAATGTTATTATTAACCATATAATGTAAAGATGTTTTCTTCAGTTACTTTCGGTATGTTTAATCAGAAAGCTATTTTGCAAAAACTATATTAAAAATTAGGTGAATATAATGTATTTAATGAAGCATAAATAATGCAGATTAATCAGCAATGATTTACAATATATAGGGTGATTATAACTAAAGTACTGATTTCACAACACTGTAAAAAAAGAACCATTGTCAGAATGACTTGAAAATTTACATGAATATTCCTGAAGCAATGGAATTTTATCTGGCAAAGGTGAAAAATACACTTAAAAATGTAAATTTAACTACACTGTACTCATCCAACACGTGGGAAATTTGCTCACAAAATGGGCAAGATAGCCAGTCAGGGCAAAATGGTAACTTAATTAGCATTGCACGATTTCATAGTTCATGGAAACATCACAAAAATGAAGTAATTGAATAAATAACTACAACTTACTCAAGAAATGTTATATATGTTATCCACCATGTTTTGGCTATGAAGTGAAAGCACAAAAACGCTTGTTCAACAGCAGATCAAGAGTATGCCATGGTCATGATGTGGATGCACTTGCAATTTTCATCTTTATTAAACCAAATGCACCCCCACGTTAATATTCCTGAGGAACTATAGGGGACGTGCTGGAGCTTGCAGTTCACCAAAGTTTGCAATCTGACCACTTTCATAACATTTTGAGGTATCCCCCACAGCTAGAAGTTGCAAGGGTTAAGGTTAGGTGAACTGGTTGCCGGCCAGGTGTCATGTCATCCTGTTATTGTCAAAATAGCAGCATCATTGTCAAATAGCAGCAGACAGCAGCTGCTTTGCTGGTATTACAATGTGCATCTTGATAAAAGTTGTTTTATCCACACACTGATGCTGTTGAAGTGCCGAAATGATGTGGTTGCACAAAATAGATTATACTGCTGGCCAAGTACAGCATCATCTACTTGCACTTTTTTCTTTTGCCAAATAAATTTCCATTGCTTCAAGAGTATCCGTGCAAATTTTCAAGTCATTCTGACCAGTACTTATTGCATAGTTTTGGAATCAAAACTTTACTTACAATTACCCTGTATATAGCCAATTATTTTTCATAAATCTGTTACTACTTGTTACTACTATACAGTAGAATCTTGATGAACTGGGCTTAACCATGAAAGTATAAAAAAAAATACTGAATATCAAGACTGGGTGATATACAGTATGAGATGAGCTTCTTCTTATGGGAAAGAAAATGAGAATGTCTGTGAGGTAATGTAACTACTAGTGTGTACATTGGTCTTTGTCCTTTAAGGACAGCAGGTGTCTTTATTGGATTATAAGACCACCTGTGTGTGCCCTTAGCATGATGGTGTCACTACTGTTGCTTCTTCTTTGTGAAGGAAAAAAAGCAAAGCAAAAAAAACCCTATGAGATAAGGGTTGCACCACTACATTTAGATATGATGCAACCCTTATCAATGAATTTGTTAAAGATAGAGCATCAGAATTTAACCAAAGGTTAGAAAATGTGGTAAGAATAAGACTGATGTGATTTTGACTTCTGTATATAACTTTGAATAATTAAGATACTTCATATGAAAAATATATATATATATGAGACTTTTTGGGAAAAAAACACTTATATCATCTAAAGATATACCATCTGAATGTACCCCAAGAATATAAAATGTGGTAAGAATGAAAAATTTTGGCTAGTAATGAACCAATGATATTTTTCAAGGAAAAAAATAATATTTAGGCCACTTTTATTTTTAAAAAAACCACTTGGTTAAAAACCAAGGTTTAAACCAAACAACCCTGGTTTGCATCAAGATGAAACTCTTTATTTCACAACTTACTCACCTGATTTATTGTTAATTGAACACATAAAGGAAAAATTGGGACAAAAACTTCAACATATTTGAAATTTTAAAGTCAATATTTTTTATCCCATGTTGAATCAAGATGACAGAACGTGGGCAACACATATTACACGTGTCTCTTCCTTTTCTGTGCACCCACAGAAATAATAAGAAACATGAAACATCACAGAAAGCTCACCTGACATTCGGCTAGCATATTCATTGATAGAAGGCATGAAATGTTTATCGACTAGAGATCTTGAAAAAGCTCCTGTGCTGCTGCATATTTCTATGTTTGAACCTGAATGTGCTAGTCCTTTAACGGGACTGTCAGACAGAGAGTGCTGAGAGTTCACCCTGTGCCTAAGAGAAAGATAATGAAATCAATTCAAAATTAAATCAAAAACTATTGCAAATGGAATCACGTTGACTAAAAGAAACAAAATAGGATAAATTCTGAAATTTTACAAAATTTGAAACAACAATATAAGGTCCCCATTATATCAAACATGTTGAGAGATACAAAAAAGTCATATACACGCCCTTTACAAGAAGTTAGAACACCCCAGAAATTTACGAAAGCAGTTCATGAAATGCTCAAGTTGGAAAGCTCAAATTAAGGGTACGATTGTAATTTGCATTTTCATCTTCGACAAGGTTCTTCTTGAACATATCATTGGCAAAACATTTGCATGAAGTAGATCAAATATGTCGTAAAATGCTGAATTACATTTTTTCTTTTTGTTTTAAAAAATTAGAACATTTGACTTAAAACAAATTATTGCATGAATATTTTCATGCAAATTTACATCAACTTGATCGAATAAGTGGTGTATGTCTTTATGTATTTGAATCTCTCAAATAGTTCAATTTTTGCACACATTACAGGAAGAAAAATGGGACATTTCTGTGAACACAAAATTATGCGTGTATTTGCTTGGACAATATAAAAAAACACGAGCTGATATCATACAAATACATTGTACTGTGGCGATCTTTGACCTTAGCCATGGATTTTAAACATCAAGACATTGAATTTATGAGTCTCTGGTCCAGATTTATCCCATCTTCGATATTGTAGAGCCGATAGCAGCCAGTTTGCAATTGATCAGCCTTTTTTTAGCTCCACTCTAAAATCCCTTGATAAGATCAGCATTAGGTACATGCGTCAGATATCACAAAATCATGGGTGTATCAATTATATTTGATGGATATTGCAATATCTTTGATATGGTCTGTGTTTTCCATTTTTAAACAAAGTCTTCAGCTGCTGGAACCAAAAATTAGAGACCAATGAATCAGAAAACTTCTCTGTATAGAGGTCTACATTAGTCTCTTTACCTTTTGATTTTAGAAGTTGAAGACTTGAATAGAGATGGAAATTTCATTTGTCATCAAGATTTTGCTGATGTGGATTTCAGCAGCAGTGATACAGCTTCTTAAACTACAATAGTGAAGGGGAAAAAAAGTTTGATATTTAAAAAGACAATCTACTTTATGTAAATTTTTCACCAGCGATATACTCAAAGAGAACCTCTAGACCAGGGGTTCATAACCTATGGGTCACGACCCAAACTTGGATTGCAGAGGCTCCTGAGATGGGACGTCATCCGAATCCGTTAACAACCAAGAACTCTGTGCTATGAATGCAGACTCAAATATGATTCATAGGGGCTTCGAGAAGGGTCGTACAAATTCACTTACAGAGGGATTCTTGAGCTATGGATCACAACCCAACCTTCATTCGCCAAGGCTTCTGAGATGGGTCATAAAAATCTACAAACAGCCAGGGGAGGAGCCCAATCTCGAGCTATGGGTCACTACCAGGATTTGCTTGCCAGGGGCTTTTGAGATGGGTCGAACAAATTCACTTACAGCCAGGGATTCTTGAGCTATGAGCCAAGCATGAAAGTTTTGGTGTAGGGGCTTGCAAGACGTCATACAAATCCACTAACAGCCAGGGGCTAATGAAATTATGGATCACAACCCAAACGTAATTCACAGGGGCTTCTGAGACATAAAAATCCACATACAGCCTTGTTATAAATGTACTTATTGCGCCACTTGCTTCACAAATTTTAAAAAACAAAGTTACATGGATCGCGAAGCTGATCTTACTGCTGATTTTGAGTCATAGATGAAAAAGGTTAAGAACCTGTCTTAGATGATAGAAATGAAAATTACAGCCACACTGTAAATTCGGGCTTGAACATTCATGAATTTTGCTCTTAAATTTCTGGTTCTTCCTAATTTGTACTTCATTTCTCCTTATAGTAATTTTTTTCCTATTCCCTTCTAAAACTAGAAGGAGCTATTAGTAACTAGAAATTCTTGAATAAAAAGCATCTAGAATTTATTGGCAAAATTTTTTTGTAACTGAATATGCACTAAGAAATTGAAAATATGTATTTTTAAAAACACATTAATGTTTTAAAATGCACATTTTCAAATCTGTTTTTTTTTGCATGGTTATTTGTTTTCATGCATATTTTTTCGGTTATAGAATATAATTTTGGAATTTTTAACAACTTTTTGGGGATTTTTTTAACGCACCACTTTTAAAGTGCATAATCTAGGCTGTAGTCATGATATACAGTCAAATCTTCATAAGTCAAATGTGCACCGGCTAACAAAAAACTTTGTTAGCTCAACTCATCAAAAGTTCTGATTTCAAAGAAGTGAAAAAGAAAGATTTATCGAAATAGCAGTGTTATTATCATATCAGTAAAACATGTCACAGTACTGGAGATGAAGAAATTTAAAAAGATAAGTTAATAAGATAATTTAATTATTTAATGAGAATATCTAGAAATAAACTACATGTACATATTGTATTATGGATACGGACACGCACATGATACTCGTATGAATAAAAAACAAACTATATAAATAAAGTGCATACAAGATTATTTTCTGTCAAAAAATGTGGTGACTTTTGACTGCTTATCTTTTCTTTCACGAGAAAGTCATTCACATTTTACAAGCAGACAAATGAATCTCTTCAATTCTATTGCGAAACACTCAATTCCATTGCAAAACACTAAATTCTATTACTAAATGCTGAATTCTATTGCTAAATCATTCTGTTGCTAAATGCTAAATTATTCTGTTGCTAAATGCTAAATTATTCTGTTGCTAAATGCTAAATTATTCTGTTGCTAAATGCTAAATTATTCTGTTGCTAAATGCTAAATTATTCTGTTGCTAAATGCTAAATTATTCTGTTGCTAAATGCTAAATTATTCTGTTGCTAAATGCTAAATTATTCTGTTGCTAAATGCTAAATTCTATTGCTAAATGCTAAATTATTCTGTTACTAAATGCTAAATTATTCTGTTGCTAAATGCTAAATTATTCTGTTGCTAAATGCTAAATTATTCTGTTACTAAATGCTAAATTATTCTGTTGCTAAATTCTATAGCTAAATGCTAAATTATTCTGTTGCTAAATGCTAAATTATTCTGTTGCTAAATGCTAAATTATTCTGTTGCTAAATTCTATAGCTAAATGCTAAATTATTCCGTTGCTAAATTCTACACCTAAATGCTAAATTATTCTGTTGCTAAATTCTATAGCTAAATGCTATATTCTATTGCTAAATGATGAATTGTATTGATAAATGCTATATTCTATTGCTAAATGATGAATTGTATTGATAAATGCTATATTCTATTGCTAAATGATGAAGTGTATTGCTAAATGCTATATTCTGTTGTTCATGCTATATGTTGGCATTAATTAAGATTTTTGCTAGAGCTTGACAAATCGAAAGAAAAAATTCAGGTGGTAACCAAATGTTTTGGGAGTAAAGCACTGCCCCAACTTTTACAGGACTTACTTACCCTGCCCAATTTCCATGTTCGTCAACAAGCGGAATGCAAACACACAAAACTTGTGGGTTTTCTTCAGACCTCAACGTAGTAATTGCATAAATAAAATTTCAGGCATCAATATAAGTTCCTCAAGTTGCCACATCATCTGGGGTTTTCCCTTTATTTCAATTGCAACAAAGTTTTGAGTTTCTGACATAAAATAGCATAGAAATAATTTGAAATTTTGCCTTACCGTCCAATGATGAGGCCTCTGTCAGGCATCTGAGGCATGAGCGTCTGGGATCGTCTAAGAGCTTCTCTTCTTCCCTTGCTCAAATTCACAGCATCCCGCAGAGCAAACATCCAATTGTCCAAGCCTTTTGATGACCATAATAGTAGTTGGTCTTCTTCTTGTGCAACACGTACAGCGATCACACCATCTTGTTTCTTGTCTATCCATTGCAAATCATCTACATCTGCCAAGTTTACCTTAAGAAGGAAGGAGAACATTAAAACAACATGGCCTAAAAATTCTTGGACCAAATGAAAGACTATGAAAAAAAACAACTCAAACAGCACCAATTAACAGCATAATCAACAAGTTTTCTTGCTCCTTATAGCAAGAGATAATCGGCAGCTGAAATATTAACCTTGTACAGGAATCCTCCCATTTCTGATATTCCGATTTTAGATGCCTTCTTGAAGCATGCCAAGTAATCACTCGTCAGAATGAAGAAACGTTCTTTCCAGCGACTGAAGAATCTGTCTCTCTGTTGCCATAACGTACCCTTCTTCAGAGTGACTGACTCTGGGCGAGATTCTTTCACTTGCTCAGCATCAGATGAGATCATGATGGAGTAGGATATGTCTTTGAAACCTGAAACGGCTGATCATTTAGCAAACTTTAAAAAAAGTAGTTCATTTTGCTTAAATTACTATGACCAGAAAAAAAAAGCTATGTGACCATAATGCATACCATGCATTCATTAGACCAGTGGTGGTGATGAAAGGTAGTTTTCAACCTTTCAGGCCCCACCCCCCTAAAAAATACACATGTGACTGGCATATCCCCGTCCAAATATTTTACGATAACTATTTTGTCGCTTTACTTGATTTTCATCATTACTTAAGGCCTATTTCGCACAAAATTGGACAAAAAACAAAAAAAAAAAGTTACAAAAAAATTCTTAGGGGCACTTCATCATTACCTGCTAATAAATGAAATATAGTCAGCAATTAATTTTGTGAAAAATTTATGGTGAAAAAAAAATTCATTTAAGCTTAGCCATGTTAAGAGATAGACAAAATGCTAAATTTGCCTTTTTCAACACTTAATTAACTTGATATTTATGTCTGACACACGCAATATGTTCCGTCTATTTCATTATCTCGTTTTCGACTTGGACAAGCACTGATACTGTGAATAATTTTACTGCCAATTGCCTTTTTTTTTTCTTTTTTTTGTATGCGTTTCTCGTTCCTTTTAACATCAATTTTATGGAAAAAATTCAATTTCTACTTTGTCTCTGTTTTGGTACAACATGAGTTGCATTCTCAAAGCAGTCTTTAGATGAAACATTACTGCAGTTTGGTGCTGTAGTTAAGAAATTTTGATTTTTAAAAATTTTTTCCTCCCTTAACTTACGATCAAACCGTCCTCCCGGTTACCTAATGCCAGAAGGGCAATTTTTACATGGTTTTGCAACACTGATCTAAAACTAAGCATATTGAGAACATGTGCTATTCAGAAATAGATGAACTGAACATATGGTAAAGTGAAAATAATTTTCAATTAAATATTTCTCACAAAAAAGTAGCAGGGAGAAAGACACTTTTCTTTTCCTGAATAAACCTAATTTGTGAATTAATTTACAATTCTAATTGATTTAACCCTTTAAATTGCGTAACCCCACGCATTCTTCATCTTGCCACCCCATTGAGAAAAAATGCATCTGCACTATCTTAATTTCAGTACCTTTCAATCTTTTTTTTATTTTTATAATGTGATTAACACGTATTCCCAAGACATCTACGTTGTTTACATGTGTTTGACAAATTTATGATGTTATTCCACTTTTCTCTACTCTATATAATTGATCGAAGTTTCCGTTACGGTCAAGATGACCCCACTACACCACTTGCATAAGTCTTTTTTGTCTGACAGCTGGAGTATTCGGATCAAAATGGTGCATTGGAAGAGAGCCAGGTTTTTCAATAACGATTTCAAATTAATAGTGAAACATCAAATATCCGAGATGAGGATAATATTGTTAGTGAATTGTTCGTAAGATCTGTGTGAAACATGTTATGGTGTTGTTTGCAAGTACTGTGTTTCCAACTTAAAATAAGACTAATTTTGGTGCTTGTGAAAAAAATATAGTAAATTTTATTTTCTGAGTATATTTTGATCATATCTGTTCATTTTTTAAATCATGAAAATTGCGTTCAAAAAATTTAATGTATAATTTAAAAAAAAAAATTCAAGTCATGTATCCCTTCATTTCTTTCAATTGTGTGTCTCAGTAAATTATCCCCTTTGAGATAATAATTAAAGAAATTTGAAAAATTATTTAGCAACTTAACATTAATATGAATGAAATCATGTAAAAAAAACCATTGCTTTTATGAAAACTCTTTTTGTTGATCTTTAAATGCATTAATACTTGTTGGAACCAAAAATGGTGCCATAACACCAGTTGTGCACAGAATTTTCACAACACAAGTTAAGGGTTAAACAAGTTCTCTCCGTTTTCATTCCTCTCTCCTCATCATTGCGGATCTTTGTTGTAACCCTAGTTTCTCCCCCTCTTCATTTTTCCCATATCCTGATATTGATTTTTTTTTTGCCACATATGATATATCTTTCTACTATATACATATCAGAGTGAAAGAGAACAAGTAGGGCAATGGTGTGAAAAGAGGAATCTACTTTGTATCTACTCATATCAACTTATCTATTATACTGCTTTACTCTTTGTTTTTTTTCCCCTTCCTTTTCCCTTCTACTTTTTCTAACATGGGGTTAGGTTAGGACAAGGTTACCATATTTATTGCTGATTCATCAAATAGAGATCATCCAAATTTGTTGCTAATTGCTTGTAAGTGAAAGGGTTAAAAATCAAATTACCCCCAGAATATTAAGAATACCCAGTCTAGATCCTTGGCTTTCCCCTATATTCTTTGCACACCAGTGTTATCATTCATTATTGTGAGTTTGGTTAAGAAAAGTAGTGCTTGATTAAGAACATGCTTACAGAAAACTTTCTTGACAGAAATGGTTTTTATATTCATAATTATCTCAAACTCTTTTATCTGATCAAAAGAAAAAAATAGCAGATTACAAGTGAAGACAATTGCAGTTAAAAATATTGCACAATAAATTATATTATTGTTCAAAATATGTAGCGCAAGTTAAGATTCTCGTTTGTACACTAAAAGCAACCTACTCTGACAAATTAATAAAAATCGAACTCTAAAAGTAGAAGTTAAAATTTTTATTTTTTCAATTCTTGGCAAAAATTATTTTTGCAGGCATTTTCCCTCCATGCTTTTAACCGCGGTTTTTTTTCACTATGAAAAAAACTTGCGAACTCTGGTTGGGACTGGTAAGAATTGTAAGGGAGACTATATCAAGAGGATCTACTGTAGTTTTTTATATTTATCTGTTCATACAATGTTGTCTCTCAGTATTCGGAAGAATCAAAAATGGTTCTTTTGCAAAAAAAAAAGTTGGACAGATCATTCACTAAAAATTATCTGCAGATTGTTGTCCTTTTCTGTTTTTTTCCAAAGGTTTTTGAAGTGCTTGAGAAAATTCATACACAAATTATAAGTTATGACATGAATGTCGCTACTTCACTTGTTAATACAAGATATACGGAAGACTGGATGTTGTGAAGATATTTATTATTTGAGGTGTTAATTTTTTAAGGAAGGAAAAACTCATCTCTGCCTCCACCGGGAGTCGAACCTGGGTCCCTCGATTGCCGGACGAGTGCTCTGGCCACTAAGCTACGGAGGAGATAGAGATTTTCCTTCGCTAGAGCGTATATATGTGCCGAACGGTGAACCGATCAGCCAATAGCTCATGGACGACGAGCCACCAGATGGCTATATATATGACATGAATGTCGCTTCCTTCCTTAAAAAAATTAACATCTCAAATAATAAATATCTTCAAAACATCCAGTCTTCCGTATATCTTGTAAATTATAAGTTGTACCTCTGATAGGCAATAAACTTGAATATTTTTCAAACTTTCATATTGTAAAAAAAATTCTCAAAAATAATCAGCAATTGGGTATGATTTATACCGACTTTGACTAGGTCTTTGATTATGTTGATTTTGTAATTCTATAAGTGAAATTCAGAAAATCAATCAGTTTTGTGAACCCTTGTTTAGATGGCTTCATACTTATTTACTTGGGAGATCATCATGTATTACAAGATGTGTGTGCTTTCTAATGGGTTTTGTTGTAGAACTGCTTCTAGGTGTACCACAGGGTACTCTTGTACCTTTGTTTCTCCATAAATATTTTGGTTGATAGTTTGGAAGAGTGTATCTGCTCTTTGATGATTCAAAATAATAATAACGGCCATGGTTTACTTGCAAGGATAACCCACCAAAAATTCTTAGGCTTCAAATATATTTTTGAAGAAAATTGGTGCGAAATCTTTTTATATTTTTGTCTACATTTCTAGAACTTGATAATGTTTTTATATGTCAATAAATGTGGAGGCATAAATGGACGGCTTTATATAAAAGGAACCAAGTACCATTAAATCAAAACTGAGAAAAACGACATGTAAAGGTTTTTCGATTCAGTTATCTCTTCAGTTTGGTAGTTGATTCAAGTGCACACAGGTGACATCACAGCCTATATGCCACTCGGTTCTATTCAGATAAAAAATCCCACCTCTTTCAAAAGTTCAGATGTCTGTATATCACTAAAATGTTAAAAATGGTGCTTGATTCCTTTTATATAAAAGATGTCCTAATCACAAGATATTCGTATTGCCTTTAGGCACAGAGATAAAGTTCTTACTGGAAGGGACATAGATCAAGACATTTGTTTCTTATTCAGAGGTAAATAAATCCTTATTCAAAGGGACATGGATCAAGATGTTATTAAGTAGAGGTGTCTCTTATTCAAAAGTAAATGAGCTCTTATTCGAAGAGATACAGATCAAGACATTTTAGCCCTTAAATAAAGGTTCTTTTATTCAGACAAAAATGAGTTCCTATTCAGAGACACTGATCAGGAAATTTGTCCCCTTAAGTAGAGATGTCTCTTATTCAGAGATGAAAAAGCTTCTTATTTGAAGGGACACTGATCAGGACATTTGTCCCTAAAATAGAGGTCTCTAATTCGTGTCCCTGAAGTAGAGATTTCTTATTCAGAAGAAAAGTTCTTATTTGTGTCCCTCTGAAGTAGAGATAAAGGGGTTCTTATTCGAAGGGACACTGATCAGAACATTAAATAGAGGTGTCTCATATTCAGAAGAAAATTAGTTCTAGTTCACAGAGACACAGATCAAAACATTTGTCCTTTAAATAGAAGTCTCTCTTATTCAGAGATAAAGGAGTTCTTATTCATGTCCCTGAAATAGAAATCTATTCAGAAATAAAAAACTGATCAGGACATTTTTCCCTTAAATAGAGGAGCTCTTATATTTGTGTCCCTGAAATAGAGGTGCCTCTTATTCAGAGACAAACGAGTTCTTATTTATGTCCATAAAGTAGAGATTTCTTATTCAGAGATAAAACACTTCTTGTTCAAAGGGACACTGATCAGGACACATTTGTCCCTTGAATAGAAATGTCTCTTATTCAGAGATAAAGTAGTTCTCATTAGGTCCCCTTAAGTACAGGTCTATTATTCGAAAGTAAAGGAGTTCTTATTCAAAGGGACAACTGGTATCAGGACATTTGTCTCTTTAAATAGAGTTCTTACATTTTTGTCTCTTTAAATAGAGTTCTTACATTTTTGTCCCTTAAATAGAGATGCCTCTTATTCTGAGGTAAATGAGTTCTAGTTCATAGGGACTCTGATAAGGACATTTGCCCCTTAAAGAGGTGTCTCTTATTTAGAGATAAAATTCTTATTCCTGTCCCTGAAGTAGAGGTATCTCTTATTCAGAGATAAAAAAGCTTCTCTTTCGAAAGAACGCTGATCAGGATATTTATCCCTAAAATAGAGAGTGTCTCTAATTCAGAAGAAAAGTTCTTATTTGTGAAACAAAGATCTCTTATTCAGAGATAAAGGAGTTCTTATTTGAAGGGACACTGATCAGAACATTAAATAGAGGTGTCTCATATTCAAAAGAAAATTAGTTCTAGTTCACAGAGACACTGATCAAAACATTTGTTCCTTAAATAGAAGTGTCAGAGATAAAGAAGTTCTTATTCATGTGTCTGAAACGGAGATCTCTTATTCAGAAATAAAAAACTGATCAGGACATTTTCCCCTTAAATAGAGGAGCTCATATTTGTGTCCCTGAAGTAGAGGTGTCTCTTATTCAGAGATAAAAGAGTTCTTTTATTTGTATCCCTTAAGCAGAGATCTCTTATTCAGAAATAAAAAACTGATCAGGGCATGTGCCCCTTAAATAGAAATGTCCCTTATTCAGAGATAAAGTAGTTCTCATTATGTCCCTTAAGTACAGGTCTATTATTCAAAGTAAAAGAGTTCTAGTTCATAGGGACACTGATCAGAACATTTGCCCCTTAACCAGTCAAGTGGTTACGATGGCGTTTGCCGTCGTTGCCATACGTAATGTTGGTGCCTACGACGGCATTTGCCGACGCGCAGACTTTTTTCGGTCTTTTTCACCAGTCAAGGTGTTAAGACAGCATTTGCCGTCGCTGATATACGTAATGGTGTTGCCTACGACGGCATTTGCCGACACACAGACTTTTCGGTCTTTTTCACATAGAAATGACGAAATAATTTGTCATACATGTGCTGCCATCTCTGTACAGCCATCCTTCTACTTTATTATCTCATCACTAGATGGAGTTGACAATTATATTTCAAGGTCTGAGATTATTATTACTATTATCTTTGTCATGCTTTGCAAAGCTGCATCCCCATCGTTTTTGTTTCAATTTCCAACTCCCTTGCAAAGATGCATCTGTTTTATTACTCATATATGTTTTAGCAAAGGTTCAACTACTATGGTTCCATCAACAGCATTTCTTTTAGTCACAGGACATTATGACCGCCCCCCCCCCACTTTTGGGGTGTCATTATGTCTCGACACATTCAAGCTATAAAAAAAATATTTTAATATTTCAAACTTCCAAGAAAAGGGAAAAAGCGCGCGCATCTGCAAAAAAAAAAAGTGGGCACTGTGGGTAACGCTCGGAGAAATTAATTAGACAGTTGACTGGTTAAAGAGAGTTCTCTTATTTAGAGACAAAAAAGCTTCTCTTTCGAAGCAACACTGATCAGGATATTTGTCCTTAAAATAGAGATGTCTTTTTTTCAGAAGAAAAGTTCTTATTCGTGTCCCTGTGAAGCAGAGATCCCTTATTCAGAGATAAAGTTCTTATTTGAAGGAACACCGATCAGGACATTAAATAAAGGTCTCTCTTATTCAGAGGTAAATTAGTTCTAGTTCACAGAGACACTGATCAAAACATTTGTCCCTTAAACAGAAGTGTCTCTTATTCAGAGATGAAGTTCTTATTCCAGGAAGAGGTGTCTCTTATCTAGAGGTAAATGAGTTCTTATTTATATAGGGACATGGACATTTGTTAATTGAATAGGGGTATTCCCTAAACGGAGGGTTGACTATTTGCAGCATTCTAGCTTCACCAATAGGAAGGAAACATTAATGTGTGCAATCAGATCTGTCACCAGGGAAGATCAAGATCTGACATGTCAGATTTTTTTTTTATTATTTTCGGAGTCTTATTAGAAATCAATCAACATCACGATATTTGTTAAAAGCATTATAAGCTTATCCTCCGATGTTTCCGGTCCGAAAACCCACATACAATGGCACTCAGCAATCACATAGGCAGTCAAAATTTTACCAATATACAAAACGTCACATACAATTTCGGAGATTGTATACTCACGATCAACTTAACACTGAATGATGATGTATACTCGAGCTCCCATTTTTATTTGTTTGTTTATTTCCAAACTCCGCAATAATCAAATAGGAGTTTTGATTATTGCGTGGATGACCCTGTTTATTTCGAGAGAAATTTTCTTTAAAGAGATAGCGTAATAATAAATAAAAGAAAATCCACACACACATATACACATACACACACACAATGAATGAAAACCGGAAATCCTCTCTTTTCTCTCTCGCTGGGGTTAGCGATGGACTTGCCTCGACTAGCGGGCCTCGCACCTGAACTGATCGATATGCTAAATTCGATGTTGGCCATATTCCGATGTGAGGTGTGAAGATATTGTGAGGAAAAGCTTCGTGCTGGTATCACTGCTGCCCTCTATGGATGAAAAACAAAACAATTAGCTGATGAATATTCCGTGAGCGGGGTTGTTTTATGCCACATTTGGCAATTGTTTTAACTTTTTTTTTTTTTTTTTTTCAGACCGAGCACAACTCAGGTCTATTGCCATAGGCAATTTACTACCTGTTGTGCCGGAAGTGTAAGTGTGTGTACCTAACAGTCTGAGTGTGTATCCAGTGTTGTGTGTGATTTTTCAGTGCTGCCATCTATATCTCAGAAGTGAAGTGAGTGATGTGTAGTGAGTGGATATTTGTAATGTTTGTAGGACTGTTGCTCTCTGTGGCGAGACTTTTTAATGGGGAGATCGGCTCGCATTTGCGCCTCGAAGTTGGGAACCACAGGAAACCAACTTCAGCCGACCACCACTATGGTGACGGTGGGGTTCGAACCTGGATCCTCGCGATGCGAGTCCGTCATTATGACCACTTGACCACCACAGCGGCAATTGTTTTAACTGCCAACACTAATTAGAGTCAACCTTCGGGTTGCGAGCGATTCGGTTTACGAATAACAAGAAATAATTCGGTTTACTACCTTGTCGCCTTGGTTTACGAACATCCACAACGGACTGAATCCCGAGGAAAGGATACTGATACATAGGGTGACCATACGTCCCGTATTTCCCGGGACAGTTCCAGTTTTCTCTTTTTTTGGCCGTCCCGACTTTTTGGCAAAAGTGTCCCGGTTTTTCCCGTATTTCACACGACGCCTACTTGAATTTTTATTCTTTATTGAAGTCGAAGATTGAAATTATTTTTCAACTCATAAATTATTTTATGATAGTTACAACTATATATGGGATATTAATCTCCCACATTTGCCTTGGTAAACGTTTTTTTTTTTTTTTTCGTGGAATACATTTTAATCCACTGCAATTTGCAGTAATGCATCATTTCCCACCATTGTGATTTTTCCGTAATTTCAACAATATTTGGCAACTTTGTTTGGTTTTGGCATCGTTTTTGGCGATAAGTGGCGATGTCCCGTATTTCTCTCGAGGAAATATGGTCAGCCTACTGATACAAAATACAACAAGTATAAATAATAATATTAAATAAATTTAAAAAAACTGGCGCCAAAAACCAAAACAAAACATAAATACACAGATTAGAAACATTCATTTACTCTGTCACCCTCAAGGAATTGGGTTATCCTTCCAGTAGATCTACAAAATGTGACGGACTCGCATATCGAGGACCTGGGTTTGAACCCCACCCTCACCACAGTGGTGGTTAGTTGAAGCTAGTTTCTGTGGTTCCCAACTTCGAGGAGCGAATGTGAGCATATCTCCCGGATAAAAAGTTGCGCCACAGAGAGCAACAGCCCCACAACGGTATAAATATTCAATCACAACGCTTCACTCACAATTTTAAATATAGATGGCAGCACGAAAAATTCGGACACAACAACACTATATATACGCACTCAGACTGTTAGGTACACACACTTACACTTACGGCACAACTCAATCGGTAATGTTGTGATCGTTTAAAAGAAAGTAGGTCTACAAAAAATAATCTATTGTCTGCTATTGGCACGTGGCAACGGTCATTTATTTTTCAAGGATTCTTTTAATTCATGTTATTTTGAAATGATATTTTACTTTTTATTTAAATATGAAGCAGCATATTAGTTAAGTTATGTGTACGTGTACATTTACATTTTATCTCATTAGTGTAATCGATATTACGTACATTTCTCTTTGTTTCCCCTCTTTTTCGATCAATACATAAGGATTGAAATATATTTATGAAAGAACATACGATATTAGTGGGGAAAAAACAAGCAAACACAACATATTTGTATTTAGACTTTTTTTTGAGTTGGTTGAAGAAATTGAAGTAATTCTCAATAGAAATCGTATTTGGGGGCGTGAACTCCCTCAAATACGATTTACACCCGATGATTCATCAATCAGCAGGTCATTTCATACTTTAGGAAATTGTACCTCAAGAGACTTTTTTCAAAATGTTTCACAATAATTTTTCGCATTAAAAATAGCAAGCTCAATAATTTCTCAAAACGTTATTTTAATATTTCTCATTGTATGTTGCAAATAGCGTAGTATTGCATTTGCTATCACTGAGATTTTCATGGCTTTGACACTATGATTATGATATTAACAAAAGCAGACATGGCCCTAGCATCGTTTTCATTTCGTATCTCTCATACTGCTGTTATTCTTTCATTAACTTATAATTTCAATGATTTTCATCAGTTTCACGTTATGCACAGGAGCTGCAGCAAAAATTCTCACACTCAGACTGATTAAATGTGAAATTTTCTGGGTACCAGGAACATTTTACCGAGGAAAGTGTTTCGGTTTACGAACAATTCGACTTACGAACGGATTTCAAGAACAAATTAAGTTTGTGAACCGAGGATTAATTATACAGTGGAAAACTCCTTCTATAATACCTCTTCCTTTAGAAGAAGTATTAGAAGAAAGACTCATTTAATTTCGGAAAAATTTTCTTTTAAGTGCGGAAAACCTGGGACAGATTTGACCACAAAACCATGTGTTTTGCCCCCCCCCCCTGGAAAAAATGAAATGACGGCCCTGCTCGAAGTCTTGTGAAAAATTATCCGGAACAATATATATAAAGAAACATTGTTATTTTCACATAAATTAATAAATTTCCGGATACACCCATCCTTTGGGAATGCTTCGATATTTCTCTGAGATGAGAAGCGGGGTTAGTCCGGTTTTTCAATGGTCATTGTATTGTTTATGTACTATTTATATGAAGCAATTATTGTGTTCTATTAGTCATTTTTATGTGAATGAATAATTGTAGAACAGATTATCCGAGTTTACATTATTGCCTGAGGAGATGTTTGATTCGATATACGAGTGATTCGGATAACGAGCACGTTCGTGAAACGAATGAAGCTCGTTAATGAGAAATTCCACAGTAAAATTCTACTTTGAGTGCTGCTCTCTGATGGAAGCCCCTTCTCCCTCAAAGTTCATATTCCCCATATATTTCTGACTCAAAACATGCACAATCCTTTAAGAGCACAGCTGGGCTTGACTCCCTGAGATTAAGAAAAAAAAAAACATCTACAGTGAGGGGAAAAGCAACCTGCACGTTTGTCTCTACAGGGTCTAAAAGGATTAAAAATCTTATCTTTAAATTTCTGACATTACCCGAAACGAATTGAACCATTTTTCTTTGAAAGAAAACTATGGGAAAACGCGTTTCGACGAATGAAGATTTCGGTTTACGAATATGATTCCGAAACATATAAATATAGCCGAGGCGGAGGCTTACGCAGGGGAAAGGGTGGTCACAGGGCCGTCTTAAGAGCATCATGGGCCCCCGGACCAAGTGGTTTTTATGAGACACTGTCTGGTAAATTCTATAAAATTTCAACCAGGTCTTATTTTTGTGAAGCCCTTCTTCTCGTGAGGCCATCGGGCCGGGCCCGGGTGGACCCATGCGTTAAGACGGCATTGTTCCAGAACATACACTTGGGTACCCGTACCCCCCCCCCCCCCAAGCCAACCAAAAATTTCAAGGATAAAAATTAATGTTTTAGTGAAAAATTTGAAATAACCTTTATATGCTGTATAAACCGAATTCTACTATTTTAAATGCTTTTTGAAGGGTGGCAACTAAAAATTTCTTAGGATGAAAATTTTTGTGCTCCTCACCCCACAATCCTTTGTACTCCATCCAAAAGTCGATCCTTCGTATTTCAATCCTTGATTTCAATAAAGAATGAAAATTCAATTGAAAATTCTTTCAAAATACGTGGAAAAACGCGAAGGGATGGCCAAAATTACGTGAAAATATGTTAATGCCCCGGGAAATACGGAACGTATGGTCTCCAATAGCAGTGCAAATCACTGACGCCTTTATAGATGGAAACCAGAGCTACATTAACATCTGTGACCATTGTTCAGATCCTGAGACTTCAGTGCATTTCATCATGTCCAATGTAACATTGGATTAAACAACGCCGAGAGACAATTTGCTATTAGCCCTCTCGATTCCCAATGTCAATCGTTTGTCTTGGATAATTTTATTAAAGACGAATGCTAAACAATTTGTTCATGCTTTTGAAAAATATCTTCATGCATGCAACAGATTTTAATTTGCGTTTATTTTTGATTTTTTGTTTCTGTATTCGCATCAGATGTGAAATGTGATAATTTTTGTTACGTATATCGTTAATTTTTTTTTTTTTTTCGAATGTGAGAAGCATTTGAATGGACAAGGAGATTCGTAGTTCTTGTTTTTGTGTGTGTGTGTGTGTATGTGCGTATGTACGTGTGTATGTATGTGCGTATGTACGTGTGTGTGTATGTGCGTATGTACGTGTGTGTGTATGTGCGTATGTACGTGTGTGTGTTTTTGTATTTTGTATCTATCTCTTCGAAATTTTATATTTTGTTTTTTCTATGTGTTTAGAATTTCACACTATGGTTTCCCCCATCCCGATCATGTATGGTTTGTGCAAAGTCCACCTTCTTTAATTTAAATTTTGTATTCATGTATTTACATACATAATATGTGCTCACATATTTACATGCATATTACATAGTGTCAATTTTTGTTTTAAAGTAGTCCTAAAGCCCTTTTAAGGCATAAGGACAACGAGCCTTCGCAAATGTAACCACAGCTACAAGCTCCAATTGATCAGCGCCAACCGTGTCCCCACATATATAGTTTCGAAGTTTCGCTTCCTCGTAGGACGTGAAATAAAATGTCAATGTTGCATTAACTTTCAAGTGGCTTTGATTGAAACTCAGAAAGACTGGAAGAGTGAGAGACTCATTTCTTATGTCATCAGTGGTTACTGATATTAGCACGCACGGTCTCTCCTCTGAATTCATTTCTTCAATTTCTGTTTCATTTTAATTTTGGGGCTTTAATCTAAGGAAAATAAATTTATATTTGCTTTTGTTGAATTTGAAGAATAATAATATATAAAAATGTTCAAGAAGAGAGAAAATAAGATCCACTGTTTTCAATTACCGATTGACTGTCACTTCTCCGTCGCGAGGAGGTAAAACGTTTCATTTTATTATTTGTGTTTCACGTTTTTGATTAAAATTTTACTTATTCTCAATCATTTGATGGCACAGTCAAAGTTCGTTATAACAGCCGGTACGATTCACGAGTTATTCATAGCCGAGGTACCACGAGAACCTTTACTCAATGTATCATGAAATCATATAAGGACCACCGGAACCATGCTTTATTTCTCGCGGCGTTTATTGCAGAAGGACCACGAAAACCATACTCTATCGATCACGAGATGATCATATAAGAGGGACCACGGGAACCGTACTTCATCACTCGTGGCGGACCGTCGTGAAACATAGTTTTACCATGCTTTTGAGTATTTTGCTCTTGCATGTAGGGTAGGGCTTCAGCTTGGAGCTGCGGTTATATAGCACTAAAGCCCTAATGCCTCAGTAGCGCAGTAGGCAGCGCGTCAGCACTTAAGCCCTGCAGTTTAGGACTAGATCTGTATAGATATAGATCTGTATCTTTAGCACGCAACCACACGACGAACCACATTAAGAGGGTTAGCACCCCGCACCTGGCTCTCGATTCGGGAATTATTTCCGCCCTGTCAGATTTCTAATGAGTGAGAGGGCGACGTCAGATCTACAGAAATTAACCTGTATGCTCTTAGGTTTGGGCCAGGGGTGCACCAGAAGCATTATCTCTCATAGCAGAGAAATCACGAGAAACATTACTCAATCGATCGCGAGGTGTTCACAGTGCCGTTTTAACGCATGGGCCCCCCCCCCACAAAAATGAGATCCGTTTGAACTTTCCTAGAATTTGCAATGTAGGGCCTCAAATAGACCACTTGGCCCGGGGGGGGCCCATAACGCTCTTAAGACGGCCCTGGGTGTTCATAGCAGAGGGAAAACGAAAACCATGCTGTATCGATCAAGGGGTGATCATAGCAGAAGGGGATCGTGGTAGCCATACCCTATCATGAAGTGTATGAAGCAAAGGAGCCACGGGAACCATAATCTATAGATTACGAGATATTCATAGCAGAAGGACCGCGGTACAAATGTCTCAGTCAAACATGTGGAAAAAAAGAATTATTGCATTTGGGGGGGGGGGGGAGGGGGTTGTATAATGTTAAAATTTGACTTGTATAATGTTAAAATTTGACTTGTATAATGTTAAAATTTGACTTGTATAATGTTAAAATTTGACTTGTATAATGTTAAAATTTGACTTGTATAATGTTAAAATTTGACTTGTATAATGTTAAAATTTGACTTGTATAATGTTAAAATTTGACTTGTATAATGATAAAATTTGACTTGTATAATGTTAAAATTTGACTTGTATAATGTTAAAATTTGACTTGTATAATGTTAAAATTTGACTTGTATAATGTTAAAATTTGACTTGTATAATGTTAAAATTTGACTTGTATAATGTTAAAATTTGACTTGTATAATGTTAAAATTTGACTTGGTATAATGCAGTCAAACTTCTATATTTCTCGAAAACTCTCGAACATCTCGAGGAAGAAAAAAAATTCTTGCATTTATACTGCACTAACACTCAATGTATTCTGTCTCAAAATAATTTTCAAAAAACGCTATCTGGAAGGCCGATTCAAAATAATGGTAAAAATAAAACACTGAAATTCATTGTCGTTTGCATAAATTTAGCTTATTTTTCCGATGGTGAAATAAACTAAGAAAGGATTGTTCGTATTACAGCCCATTGTGTTGATGGATTTTGTCAATTATAGGCGGATACTATGATTTTGGCTAGAATTGGATGCCATGGGGATGGCTTTGTTCAGCGTGGCAAAAAGTCAGCCAACAGACAATTAAAAATTGCTTCAAGAAGGAATCAGTCATCTCAGTGATGACGGATCTCAGATCTGTTGGTTCACTCGAATTTCAACGATCCTCAGAACAATGCTGAACATGAAATTTCAGAAAATTGGGGCATCAGTGAAAAAAACACTTACATCTAGAAATTTCCATTCCGATTTGGCGATTTGGTAGAAATGGATCGTTCACAACAAACTTGCATTACCTCAACTGGTATCAAAATTGTTACTGGAAAAAACAGGAGACGAAAATTCAGAGGAAATCTGACTCGAACAAAAATAATTGGAATATATTTTAGTGTATTTGCATATAGTGTGATTTAACACTTATTGTGTAACTTAACTAATAATTTCATCTGTACAGTATGTAGTAAAATATAGCACAATGTTTTAGCTTTAATCAATCAAAATTTTTGTCATTTTTGGTATGCATTGGGGTTGTTCAAGTATTACGTCAGCATCGATGGGGGTGGGGGGAGGGATTGGATGATGCTTACGTCATCAACCACCCTTTATAATAATATGAAATATTCTTAATGGCATCGCAATAGGTGCGCCAAAAAACGAGAAGAAACTTTTTCGCTAGTTTGTGGGCAACTGAACTAACATTCTTCCCTATTGATATGTCCCCTACAGAGCAACTTTAGTGATCTTTAAATGTTTCACGGATCCAAGTGCTCTGGAACTGTGCCACGCATCATTCAAGTGATCCGTAATTATGGCGCGGATCACTTAAGTAATCTGGGAATGTGCTATGGGTAACTTGAGTGAAGTAGAGACACACTGAGGGCCGTTTAAGTGCTCTAAAACTGTGAAACACGTCACTCAAGAAATCTCTAAATGTGCCACGGATCGCTTAAGTGTTCTGGAACAGTGTCGTGGGTCGCTTAAGTGTTGTAGAACAATGTCGTGGGTCGCTTAAGTGGTCTGTGAATGTGCCACGGATAGTGCCGTCTTAACGCATGGGCCCACCCGGGCGCCTCAGGAGAAGAGGGGCCTCACAAAAATGAGAATTAGTTGAAATTTTGGAGAGTTTGCCTGGTAGGGCCTCAGAAAAATCACTTGTCCCGGGGGCCCATGATGCTCTTAAGACGGCCCTGGCCACGGGCCTATTTGAGTGATCTGAAAATGTGGCACGGGCCGCTTAAATGCTCTGGAATTGCGGCACAGACCGCTTAAATGTTCTGGAATTGTGCCACGGGTCATCTTAGCGATCTGTGAACGTGCCGCTTAGTTCATTTTCACAAAATTAGGATTGAGGGGGCAGGCCACATCAGATAACCCTCTGCGGTCACATTTGGTCGGCGGGCCAAGGGTTTACCATATATGTCTCAAACGGTGGGTCGCAATGAATTTCTTAAAAAGAAATTTTAAGTTCTTAGCCTTAGAATACCATTTAAATTAACAGAAATCGATTATAACATAAGAATGCGTTATTATTATTGTTGTTGTTTCCTTTCAATGCACTCTGTGAAAATCTGACTTAACTTCGAAGCGAAATTCCTGAGGTCTTTCACCAGCAAAAATGCCTACATTTACAAATACAAATACAACGCCACAACAGGCAAAATACCCAACGATGTTGCTAAGAACCTTTTGCTGTTACGGAAATAAATAACTTTTTTATTTTGGATTTGCTTTCCGTAATTTTCCGCGGATTTCGTTTCTCGAACATTCGCCGGCCATCGATGACAAAAGTTTTGATTCCATTTTGTAGGTTTTTCTCCTCTGAAATAAATATACTTTCATTCATCATTGACTGGGCGGGAGAGCACTGGACACATACATGTCACGTAGAGCCATTGATGGTTAGACTGCCCCACGGAGTCGAACCAAACGTGATTATTGCTTTAATACAACTACTAATTAGATTGCTACTGCACAAATGGGAAAGGGCACAGTTCCCCCCCCCCCCAAAAAAAAAAAACCTTAACCTCGGGTTTCCGCAGAGCACCAATTAGACAGCGATGGTGTGAAATGATCTGAATTGGCGGTTTTCCTAGACTCAAAATTTTGCGATGGTGACTGGCCCTTAAAGCGGGCCATTTCCTACTTTTTGCAGCTGTGGCTCCTACGACTAGGGTTTTCAAATTCCCGACATTTTGAAGCCAACGGAAATGGGAAATTCCCGAAATCACTTATTTACTATTTACGTTCCTAGATGACAGTGTAGGCAAGCTACTGATGGCAGCACCACATTAATGCGCGCCATCTACAATATATTTCAATAAGAATCTTTGAAGCTGATCAGAGAGAGAAAGTCCAATTTTTTTTTTTAATTAAAAGTAAGCTATATAGTTTTAGAAAAGTTTTGAAAATTATTGATAAAAGATATTTAACAACTATAACAAGGATAATTTCATCGATATGGTTTGTCAGTTAACTGTTTATGACAGTGTAATTTTACATATAATATCAGTTTTTGTTTTGTGTATTGCAATCATACACTTGTCGATCATTTCGTCGTTGCTTTGGCTTTGCCAAAAAAGCGAAGTTGTTTAGTAAGAGAATTGTAATAAGACGCCTTCACATACAATGCTTAGGGGATACGTAAATTTCGTATTTACGAAATAACCACGATAAATGCGAAATTTGATTTTTCTTACTACTTTTTCGCGAAATCTAGGTAATTTTGCTCAGTACTCGTGAGCGTGCTTGAAAGGGAAACCACAAGCATTACTTCTTTCCCCTTTAATGTTGTGTTAGATATAAATACAGTCGAGTTCGGTTATACATCGCCCCTAGGCAAAGCTGCATTAAGATGGTGATTCGAGAAGGGTATGTAATAACCGACCTTTTTTTTTTTTCCTTTATAGGGGGGAGTGTTTGTGCAGTACCGCGGGGCAGCTCACAACAGATTAAAATTTTTTTTTTTTTTAATATTCCTCAAAGTTGAAACGTGTATATATATGACGAATTTTTATGTGTTCTAAATGAATCAAAATAGGAAAAATATTGGTGTTAAAGAGTTAAAATGTCGAAATTATTCGCTGAAATTAGATATAAAAATAATCGAAACAAAAAAAAAAAATTATATATATATGGTACTGAATTGTACCACACACACGCCATAGAGCACCCTGTACGTGCAGATTCCTCAACATGTTCGTTCATGAAAACTTCATCGGCAGAAAAAGTACCAATCATCATCATCAAGCTGACGCTCCCAAACGAAGCACGTGATCTCGTACAGGGAATGCCTAGAGAAGAGCTCGTGTACAGGGGACCTCGACCAATAGGGTATCTCCGATCACGTGGAATCGAGGTAGGATACTCGATGAGTACCGGTTTTTCCTGGCAGTTGGAGCGAAGCACTAGCACGAACGGAGGAAGAGATGCGGGTGGCTGTGCCTAGAGGCTTGGTGTAATCCATGGCGGTCCATCGTAATATTGCCGTGATAATATAAAATCAAAAAAAAAAAAAAATAGACAAAACGAATTAGACCTTTCCCCAAACCAGCAAGAAAGAGAGCTCATAATGATACCGAACAACCTGGTTCGCCATCGAGAGACGTCCAAGGAGGACAACCGAGCCATCGCGTACGCCACCTACTAATCCATCGCACTGCAGCCAGGAATGATCGACCAACCCTCCGTTTCATCCATCGCAGTGTTCTAGCAGTGTTGTGCGTGTCTCGAGGTAACTTCGGGGTCAACAGTCAAGAAATAAGGGTGACGGTATCTAGATAAGGCCCCTTTCACACGGAGCGGATGCGGACGCGGGTCCGCATACCCTTTCAAACGAGCGCTGAAGATGCGGAGGAATCGCCCGCATCTTTAGTTCGAAATTCGTGCATATAAACTGTTTTTTCGCAATTTTTGTAATTATTTTTCTCCTTCACCCCTGATTCAGTGGCCATAGGCAGCCTAGAGGCATTCTTTGGTGGTTTAATCTAGAGCCACATAGAATATGGGAATAAAGATGTCTTCATTCCGATCCTCACAAGTAGTCGATGGAAGAAAATATCCGTCTTTTCGGAAAAATATGGAAGAAAAATTCCAAAAACATCCGATGTTCGAAAAATCCAATCCAAAATATTCGATGTTCCAGAAAAAAAAAAAAAAATTTCAGCAAATATCAAAGAATTTGCAAGTATAAAAAAAAGGAGGGGTTGGGACTTTCAAAATGTCTGTGCTTAGAAATATTCACATCACAATTCTGTCTTAGGCCGGGATTACACTATAAAAGTTTTGTAAAAGCTCTTTGATAAAACGTGAAAAATTCAACCATTAAGATCACCGGTTGCATTTGCTTGAATGCAACCGATGCGCCTATTGGTTGAATTTTTCAACTTTTATAAAAGAGCTTTTACAAAACCTTATAGTATAATCCCGGCCTCAAGTATGGATTGCACTATAAAAATTTTATAATAATTCTTTTAAAAAAGCAACTAATAAATTTATCGGTTGCACTTGCAATTTATTAGTTACTTTTTTCAAGTTTTATAAAATAACTTTCATAAACCTTTTAGAGTGAAATCCCATCCTTAGATTAGTCTCACTTCTGAAATATTAAATTTCATTTTTTTAAGTTTATAGACTAAATATTGAGTAAAATATACTTGTAGGTATCGAGGGAACCACCAAAAATATTCAAGCGCTAGGGTCTTCAAACGTCTTAATCCGGCCCAGAGTGAACACCGTACGTGGATAACGTTGTTTATGAAAAGTATTTTTTTTAAACTTTAAAAAAACTAACAGATTAAAAATTTAAAAAATAACAAATATTTAAAATAATATTTGATACTTATATTTTTAAATAATTTTAAAAATTTAAAAATAAAAAAATTGAAATTTTAAAATTAAATTTAAAAGTGATTAAAGTATGTAGTCAATTAAATATTCGTAATGGCTTATAATTTTGGTCCCATCAGTGGCCGTTGTTGACAGGTTTTTTGTATACAATTGTGAAATATGGACAAAAGGCAGTTGAAGTTGCTATATCTCCATCTCAGAAGGAAACGGAGGGATAGACGTATGTAGGTACATTATATTAATGAGCAGGGACCATCATATGGTGTTTTTAAGGGTATTTATGGCAAATAATTAAAAAAATTCCGTGAAAAATCACCTTCAAAAAGTAGCCAAAGATGCGGACGAATTCGCTCCGCATCCGCATCGTGTGAATAGCTCCGAATAAACCTATTGTCAAAACTTCTATGTGCGGATGCGGAGTCCGCACTTAGGTTTTGACACATGCGGACGACGTCCGGACCCGCATGAACATTTCCTAGGTGAGGAGATTTTTCGGCTCGTCTGAACGGCGCAGTATATTCCAATTGTTAAAACTTCTTCCGGACCCGCATCCGCTCCGTGTGAAAGGGCCCTAAGTAGTAATTCTTTGATGTTCCTTTTGGTTGGAATCCTCCCCACTTCCGAGAATTAATAATGACAATCGAGAATTTAATTGTGTTGTTTTAATTAGGTGCACCTGCCCGTGTAATACTGAGATCTCATTATCAAAAAAAAAAAGGATGTTAATAATGTGATTTCTATGTGAAGTTTTATTTAAAGAAATTAAGGAATGTAATTTTGTTTTTTCAACAGCAACGAGGTTAAGGAGAACCTAATTAAATATCCATTTCTACCTCTCATTCTGTTTGAGTTTTTTTTGGAGTCACTTAACGCTTTCCTTTTCTGCCCTTCTGAACCTGGGTGTCAAAGATCACGATAGACTCACAAATTACGATACTAAGAGTGGCCAAGTCTCATGATCTTATTGCCAAAATAGTTACATTTATTATCGACAGGTGACGCTAAACTTTGCCAATTATAATATTCAGTGCTATCTGTTGATTAGGAAGTGTAACTATTCCATCCATATATTTTTGCGTTATTGAAGAAATTTAGGTCTAAGACGTCGCCCGTATATACAAGGAATGTTGTCCATAAAACGCTGTTTTTGACTATATTTTCCTGGGTTCTTTTTTCTTTTTGCCATGTTATATCTGGATTATTTTTTTTCGGTTAATCCCGTTTTTTTGGCTTGTTATATCCACAGTGTGTTTTAAGCAGGGTATGTTATAACACAGATAAAAATGTATAGACGTGAATGGGCCAAATTTTAAGGATTTCACAACCGTATGTTATAAGTGTACCCGACTGCATGTGCAACTTTTTTGAATTTCGGGAAATGGTTCTGTAAAAAGCGTTTGAAAAATAAGGTTAAATTAATAGAAAATAGAAATACATTTTTTTTTTAAATGCGAAATTTTTGATTTAAACCGTTTCATTTATTCGAGTTGTTGTTTTTGTGTGAGAACGAAAGTGAAATTTTTCATTTGGTATTCATTATTGTGAATAAATGCGAAATTTCTGATTTAAAAAAAAAAATTTGTGAACTTCGAATTTTTTTTCGCAAAATTTACGTATCCCTAATAATGCATTATCGTCTTCGCCGTGGTTGAGAACGGACGTGCTTTTATTGCGCTCCGCTCACCAACCGATAGCAGCAGTTTTATCCGAAACCGTTGTCGGGGGATTACCGAACGATTATCCGTCACGTCAGTGCGCCATTTTGTGCCTTTCTTTGTGTTTTTCTTCGTTCTCGTGAGTTTTACTTAGCGTGTTGTTTATTTTTGGGACATATTCTGCGGTTTTTTCTTTTTTTCGCACGTTGGATTGTGAGATAAGTGGTTTTTTTACGGGGCTTGAGTTATGAAAAGAGACTTCATTTTTTGAATATGTTTACATTGGATGAACGCAGGTGTCGAGGAGATATGATCGAAGTGTTCAAAATTTTCAATGGGATGGATAGGATGGACCATGAACTTTTAGTACACCGCCAATCGACTGCTTTTACATGGGGACACCAGTATCGATTGGTGAGGGACAATGCAAGGCTATGGTGTCGCAGGGAATTTTTCTCTAATAGGGTTGTTAATAAATGGAAAAGCTTACCCTCGGAGGTAGTAAATTGTAACACAATTGACACGTTTAAAAAGAAATACAATAAACATGTTGGGGTAAATCGAGAAGCTATCCATTCTTAGAATAAGACAACCATAAGTATTCTTTATGGGCATTGTATAATATTTTATCATGTGTTAATTGTATTTCTAATTGGGTTGCTGCATTTTTGAAATTATGACATCCATATTTTTATGGTCATATTTTTCTCAGTCACCTCGTTGGGCATTTTGCCTGTTGTGGGGTTGTATTTGTATTTATAGAGTGCTACATTCTCAGATGGTGCTGCTATCATTTCCGCGGCCATTCTTTAGATTGAATTTATTGTGGGAAATAGAAAATATATGGTTATTAATGAAATATATTTTGTACCCCTGTGTGAATCTCACTCAAAAGAAACTTCTCATAGTGACGGTGCAACAAAACAATCGCTTCCAACCCAAAATAATGGACTCATCATTTGAATCATGGGATGACGATAGTGTTTTGGATTCTTTCCCAGAGGGAAGCGGATGCACTAGGGACAGCAAGGAACTTCAAACAATACTTGACTTCTTAGACCTCAAAAAACCTAAACTTGATAGAAGCCTCTTTCTCCTACATGAAACGACAACAGATATACAGAATACCACTTTGTATACAAATCCCAAAAAAATAAGCTTAAGAAAAAAATAAAAATTCGAGTAACCAAAAAGTCAAGTTTCTAGGCAAAAAAAGAAGTGAGGAGGACAATACTGCCATTTTTAACATTCCCCAAGAAACAGATAGTTCAAAAACATTTAGGGGGAAAAAAGAAAAACCCTGAGATAAGTGTTAACAAACAAACTCATGGGGAAGACAAACTTTGCTCCCAGAACAAGAATACCAAAAAAACTTCTCGTCGGTTAGAGACACTCAAATCAACCGGAAAATCTGCCAGACGAAGTTCATCAAGACTCAAGGAAAAAGACAAGAACCTTGGCATATCTAGGGTCATGAGGGTTCTGCGGTACTCGACAAGCCCAGTTTTATAGCACAAATACAATCTAGTGATAATTTGAGTAAAAATAATTCTCTAACCTTACCTTCTCAACAAGCATCATATCAAGTCATATCCAAACTCAACGGTCATCAAGTAGATGCACAAAGAACGATGGGTGATACTACTACAATCTCAACTGATTTTTCAGCACATAAGACACTCCAACCAAATGTTCAAGTACTCCCGGAGGAGCTTCGGGAAATTTTGTACTCCTATATAGGTGACAAAACCAGAGAAAATGTAGGGTTCAACATCCCCGCTAAACAACGCATAAGAAGCAATAAACTAATTGATGCAATCAATATCTAGGCAGACAACATCCTCAAATCTAATAGGGACAACTTCTGCCAAACAGAAATATCTTCTCCTCAGGAACCAACACTCACTTCGATTACCCAACATTTTGTTACTCAGTCGCACCAAGACCGTCTCTCAGCTCAACCCACAGATCGAGGAACTTCTTCAACAGCAGATTAGCAATATGAGTGAGATGCGCTACAGTGCACCACAACAACCTCCGAAACCACAAAGAGATGTCACTTAAGCCGGGTTTTCCTAAGAGCAGGTTTCCTGTGCCGCGCGCAACGTGATTCGCACAGCGCGACACGCCGTCACTCACCAATAAGAAAAGCAGCATGACTGTTTTCCTACAGAGCTCAATACGCTTCACGACAGCGCTTTACGTCGGGAGTGATTGGCCGACTGCTTCTGGAGGAGTCAAATCTTACAGTCAAGTCTTACGTTTCACCGATGTTCTCTTCACTCTTGTGTGTTTTTTTTCCCTTCCCTTCAAACCGGAGCATGCAGACGACAGAGTAGCTGATGCCAAGGCCATATACTACTATAATATAGCCACCCTGATCTGATGCGCCACGCTAGAAAAACACAAATGCGTAGCATGATTATGCAACACGTTTCTGCAGACGCGCAATGGCCCAGTTCGGTTCACGCGGTGCAAAAAAACATACTCCTAGGAAAACCCGGCTTAAAGAAACTCACAGAGAGGCTGGAGTCAACACCAACATTCCAGAAGTATCGCATGATCTGCGACAATCAGATAAAGTTATATTACCGCCATCTGCAACCACATCAATTAACAATGTAACTATAGTATTGAAGCTATCATCAACACCTACTCCTCTGGAGTTGGAACTCGGACAAGACTTGAACAGTGGTGAAGCAACAATTACAACCTCCCTGCAGCGTCACTGGAAAAAAAAACAACTCTATGATTGATTCTATTGTGGAATTTTGGATTTAAGAGACGGTAAAACAAGAACTCAGTGGTTTGACACAAAACAGACTCCCCATCACCACAAGGGCAGCGCTTTAAAAAACAGCACGGAATTGTTAGAAAATCGGCAGAAAAGAATGCGCCCATTGTGACTAATTCTGAAAAAATCCCACAGATACCGATTTTTCCATAGCTTCCCATCCTCAATAAAAGGACTCTATAATATCAAATCATGTAGATGAAAGTTGACGAGATCTCTTCCAATACGGAAAATCCTTTCCAAGAAGTCAGCTACATGAGGAAGCAGAGGAAAAACAAGAATCCGCAAATCTATTCAGTGTTGTTATATAGCAGAACAGAATGGTTCTATCACATCGATCTAACAGTAACAACGAATTATCAAAAAATTTGAGAAAAAAATTCACATCAGACACATTAGAAATAGTACGGCAGTTGATTGTTACACACTAAAAAAAGACTAAAAACATCCAAAGATTTATACCCAACAACCGGCAGTACACAGGGCCGTATTTATGTTTTTGCCGCCTGTGGGCTATACAAATTTTGCAGCCCCTTCCTATTTCAGTCTAACTTTTTTACCCCCCCCCCCCCTACCCCTTCCATGTCATTACTAATAAGTCATAAACAGAAGACAAAAAAGTGGTACACAGTATATGTATAGTTTCAAAATTTTATTTTTTAATGCAAAAAAATATTTTTTGAACTGAAATTTCGGAAGAAAATACCTTTATATGTTATTATAATCAATTTCTGTTAATTTCAATGTAATTTGAAGGCTATGAACGCAAAATTTATTTTTAATAAATTCATTGCGACCCACCCTCTAAGAAACACAATGATAATTCGCATAAAGGCCCTTGGACCAAATATGGTCCCGGGGGGTTATCTGATGCGGCCTACCCTCCTCAAACCTAATTTTGTATGAAAAATGAACTAAGCGGCACATCTACAGATCGCTTAAGTGTCCCGTGGTACAATTCCAGAGCATTTAAGCGGCCCGTGGTACATTTTCAGATCAATTAAATGGCCCGTGGTACATTTTCAGATCAATTAAATGGCCCGTGGTACATTTTCAGATCAATTAAATGACCCGGGACACAGTTCCAGAACACTTAAGCGATCCGTGACACATTTAGAGATCCCTTGAGTGACGTGTGACGTAGTTTTAGAGCACTTAAGTGGCCCCCAGTGCGGTTTTACATCACTCATGTTACCAACGGCACATTCTCAGATTATTTAAGTGATCCACAGCATATAATTACGGATCACTTGAGTGATACGTGGCACAGTTCCAGAGCACTTAAGCGGCCCGGACACATTTCCAGATCACTTAGATCCGCGAAAAATTTATAGATCACTACAGTGGCTCTGTAGGGCACTTATCAATGGGGGGGGGGGGGTGGATGTTACTTCAAGTGCCCACAAACTATCGAAAGGTGTATCTCGTTGTACGATGCAATTAAAAATATTTCATGTTTTCATAAAGGGTGGTTGATGACGTAAGCATTATCCAAACCCCCCCCCCCCCTCCAGCGACGATGACGTAATACTTGAACGGCCCCATATGAAAGTATCTCAGCACCAATCAATGATGATTAGTTATAGTCTAGCAACAAAATCAATAATGCATTACACAATACAGTATCTATACATATTATGCTCAACCACACGTCCTAAAGTGCATTTTAAAATAATGAAATACTTTTTCAAAATTGTTTCGTGGCCCGATTGAAATTCTAGACAGGGGCCGCCGGTAGTTTGCACACTCGTGTGATTTAAATGCTTGCACTATTTGAATATACAGTGTCCCACAATCGCCTGACGGTTTTGAAAATAGGAATAGCAAGAAAACGGTGACAGATAGAAGTCATAATGTCTGAAGTCAGGAATTTCAGCTACGTTATTCATGCTTCAAGAGATTGTATAGTTATTAAAAAAAATTGACTTTTTATACGGACAACCTATGCCCGAATAATATTAAACCGAAATAGAAGGTTGTTGCCATGTCTCTTCTGATGCCAACGAAGAAATTTCCACGTTTGTAAGTACAATATTCGCAGAGATATCTAAATTCAAAAATGGGAGAAAAGTTGGAAAAGAAGCATTGTCCATTAGTTTTGCTGCTTTTTTCCCAACTTTCCTCTGATTTTGAACTCAAATATCAGTAAATACTTAGAAACAAGGAAATTATTATTAATTAATTAATGACGAAAGAACTTACTGTGTATGTGTGCCATACGTGTCTCTTATCGGCATACCTGTACTCTTATCTTACCCTCTGGGGATAACGCTAAGAAAATTTGGGAGAAAAAAAAAAGAAATTTAAAGGACATATGGCCGTCGAAACAATTGAAGCTCGTTTCTTTCAGGGCTCGCCTCGTCTGCGAATTCTCAGAAACAAGCAATAAAAAAGCCTTTCAAGTGTCAAAAATGGCCATCAGTCAGCTGACTATTTTAGTGTACATCAGCAATCACCTTAAAATTTGTGGATTTTACGATGACAATATGCAGGAAACACTAGTGGAGCAACGCGTTTTCACAGCACACAAAAATTGCACGCATTTGATGAATATAAATTAAATTTTTTCAGAAGATTTGGAGTTCGAGTCAAGTGGAAACTTCGAATAGTTGAGGTTTTACGTCGAGTTATAATGAATTACTTTAACATCACAGGGCCGTCATTTCAACTTTTCCAGGGCGTGGGGCAAAGAACATGTACTCAATATATATATATATAATTAATTATACCATTTCTAGTGAATTAGCTAAAGCCGGGGGGGGGGGCAACGGCCGCCCTCCTTCCCCACCCATCCAAATGACGGGCCTGTTTGGCATTAATATATATAGGAACCAATTGCGACCGAAGTCAAACGTCGTATGAACGTGGAAGTCGTGTAATCGAGAGACGTTTAAAACGAGATTCCATGAAGAAAACAGCGCTAAAGAACGAGAACCACAAGCCTCCGATGAATTACTCCACCCCTGGGGGCAGACGTGCTTACGATGCTTCTTGCGATAGAATCTGATCGTCTCGTAGACTCTCTAGTCCTCCCGTGCACCCAGGGCCGCAAATAGGAGGGAGGGAGCAGGCGAGTCTGGGGCGCCGGAACAGTGGAGGTGCAAATTTAATTTTTGACCTCTCCTTCAACATTACGAAGGAGTGCCAAAATGCGCGCTTGCTCCGGCTGACCAAGCATCTAGTTGCGTCCCTGTAATTACCCGAATCTCTCTAGTTATCTCGTGCGTTGAGATGGGGTTAGGGTTACCTCTTACTTCTTCCATTTAAAAATGAACAAAATGTGTGGAAAAACATTCACACAATATGCGAATTCCTTGATAAATGCCCCATGTTTGAATTTTCAAGGTCCACCACGCTCTCTACGGGGAGACTTCCTCAAATGTAAGACTGGTTGTCCTTTGAACCTATATGTTGGAAAACTACAGAAAACCGACTTCACCGACTACCACTGTGCCGCCAACGGGATTCGAAACTGGGGCCCTGCGACAGGGTGAGGGGCACAATAGAAAATACCGTGGGGGAACGATGAATAAAAAAAATTGAGGGGGTTGCGATGTGTAAAAACAGTTTGGGAAACTATGACGATGGGGTACCAAATTGCGAGACTAAAAATTAAAAATGAAGACGTTTGCGCGTGCGCGAAACCAAATCAACGGCACTTTCATTTGTTTACAACAGATGGCAATACTTAACCAATAAAGTTCCACATTGTTTTTTCAATCCCCGAAACAGACCTATCTTTGATATACACCTAGCGCGATGTTAGCTGGGTCCATGTTTTTCAATGGAAACAAAGTGAAACAAAAAATACCTTTTTTTTATGCTGGAAATAATAATATCCCGTGTGCATGTCGATAAAATATGGTAATCGAATCCAGAGTCTGATAAAATTACTGTCATCTGCTATGGCAACGATATCCACCGGGGGCTGTACTGTCATTGATATTGCACCGTAGGTTATCGCAAGGTAAATGAAAAATGATGTCTAGGCTTCTACGTCCTCGATTGCTTTCCTTAATGTGGACGTAAGTATATTGGGAATTTTGTACCTTTTTTTTTAAATTTCAAGTTCAATTTTTAAATATTTAATTCGTTCGCCGTGATCATTTAATTAATTTGCGTGAATGTTACAAGTGAAAGGTTTATCAACTTCATGTAAAGGTTACACATGCACAAAACTTCTTTGTTTACAAACTTTCAAGAATGTATCCAGACATGGCAACATTGGCATGAAGCCTTTCAGTAGTGATAAATGTTTAGCTTTGTCATGGGGGTGATACCCCCCCCCCCCCCACCATGGGACAACATAATCATTTTGTTCTATTAAAAAAAACACTCAAAAATATTTTCGTTTAAAATTTCTATTGAATGTTTTATTCAAGTACATCATCTCGTACTTCCCTCCTCGTCCACAAATCAACTTTGTGAGGTCGCTGAGATCCTTTATGAAGATTAGATGCAATCCCACCCTGCATATGGTCTTGTGTGGGTCGTATATACGGATGTCGAGCGACCCTCCCTCTGTTTTCTTCGTGTCAGAGCACCTACTATGAAACAGGTTTTGGGGACTTAATTGTGCACTATCATTTAAATATACCAGGGTCCAGACCAGTGCCGTCTTAACAGTTCCCAACTTTGAGGCACGAATGCGAGCTGATCTTCTCTTTAAAAGGTCTTGCCACAGAGAGCAGCAGACCTACAAACAGTACCAATGTAAATCAATCATTACACTTCACTTCTGAAATATAGATGGGAGTATAGAAAATCAGACACAACACTAGATACACACTCAGACTGTTAGGTATACGCACACTTCCGACACAACTGACTAGGTAGTAAATTGCCCATAGATGGTGATAGACTTGAGTTGTGCTTGGTTTGAAAGAAAAAGTGTTGTCTTAATGTATGAGCCCACCTGGGCCTCGGGAAAATGAAAAGTAATTGAATTTAGGGAGAGCCCCCCCCCCCCCTCCCATTATGTTCTCAAGATGGCCCTGGTCTAGACCTACCACACAACTGTTCAAAAGTTGTTTTCAGCCCACAGCGCTGGGTGATTTTGACCACAGAAACTATTTTTTTTATAAGTTTCGGCATTGAGTAATGCTGTGTGACGATTTGGTGGTGTTAAGGATTTTTCTATATGTCGCTGCATGTGACCAGGCAAAGACACATTGAAAATGAACAAAGCAATTTATTAGGTTTCTGAATAGGAAAATGTTTCACCTTTTCACGTGTCGGGCAATTCAAAGGGGCCAGAGCCAAGTCAACAAGCAATCTGTATTTTTGCCGATAAGAGATGATACATCTGGGATGAAGAGTGGTTGGCGGTGACGAATCCATATGGCCCAGTTGGCAGCGATGAGATTGTAGGGTCCAGTTGGCTACGATGAGTCTATAGGCTCCCATTAGTGTGACTTGTCCATCTGATGAGGAGGAAGCAAGGGTGTTCAAAAATGGCAGTTAAGCCCTGTGCAGCCATCTTCAACCTGTTGCTCATGAGCACCAGGGTGTTCTTTGAAGCACCAAGTATGCTCAATGCTCATATCCAATTTTGTGCTCACGAGCACCCGATAAAAGCTTCAATTACACTGAAAAAATTGCATTCAAGGTTTAAAATTATACAGATTTATGGCATTCATATATCAGTGGTGCCGTAAGGGATGCTCTTCGTTTGATGGTGGACACGGGAAGTGCTCATTCAAAGGTTGAAATTCCCTTGTCCAATGTAACAGGTTGGAATGATGATCATTGGTGTATGGAAAGGGGGGGGGGGAATTGGGGTTATAACCTCCTTCTTTTCAAGTTGAGATTATAGTGTTACTTTTCAGGGAAAAAAAATTTCTCTTCCCCTGGAAGAAAAAACGTGGAACCCCCTTCTCGAGAAGATCCTGCTTACACCTATGATGAGTATATTTTGCAACAATTTAACATAGGCAAATTCTAGGCGAGATGGTCCTGAGAGAAAGAGTAGTTCGATCCATGTGCATTCAAAGACCTCAGCAGTGACTTGGGAGGTCTTTTTGATAGATTGAGAACTCCAAGCACACCAGCAGTACTCGTACTCAGTCAGAGCACAAAAGCAGCAGAGCAAGAAGAAACTATGGCTTATATGAGTTGAAGCGTTCCAAGCACCATCTACATTAATTCTCATACTAGGAGGAATTTCCCTTGTGGCAGTGGTGCAGCGGTATAGTCTAGAAACTTTTATTCTGACATGAGATAGATTGTCACCTTTAGGAGACATACAATCTAAGATTGATGAGCGATCAGGGATCATCACAGCAGTGAATGGATCCAAATCGCCGAGACCAGACGTGAGGACCAACCAAAGGTCCTTCTAGAGGACAATTTTCACACATTCCTTATACTTTTCAAAATTTTTAATGTCTGATATTACATATTTTTTATTCGCCCTGTCATCATGCTCTGATGTCGGCCTGGATCACAAGCTTGTCATCATAATCCTCTAACCTTCTAGCCAGCACTTGTATGTAGAAGATAGGCGCTCTCTCATTTCCTCGGCGTATATCTCCTACGCATGCACACCCGCTGGAAGGTTGAGTTTGATCACCAATCCTTTTCAAGTCCAAGTTTATTCTTTCTAACTCTTTAACATGCATCATTAGGGTAAAGATTGTGATTTGAAAAAAAAGTAGAATACAGCGAAAAGCCGAAAAAGACCCAATTTTTTATTTTTTTTGGAAAAAAAAGGAGGAAACATAGTATACAATTTTTGAAGAGAAAACTATTTCTATAATACACTGAGAGTATCGCCCGTAGTTGAGTGCGGCCATCTGTAGAAACTATAGACGATTCCTAGCAGTTGGCAACTCTGAGGATTGTTAAACATTCAACTCTCACAATTTTTTTAGTTGTATTACTCGAATACTGAATTGCTTTCGACTCTAAAAGCTGGTAAACCTATTATTTCATTCTTATCCCCATTTCAGTCTGAATCCCATCCGATGTCCAAATGGGATATAATTTCTATATTTTCTCCTCTTCCCCCTGAGCTCTACTTCCCAGCAATACCAAGGGATGGTAAAAAGGGGTGGTTATGCACCATTGGGGGTTGGCTCTGACACGCAGAGGTTGTAATTTTATTGGATCAAAGTGAACCAGCTTATTTCTACTAAACGAGACATGCACCTCGTCCATATTCCTCAGCGGAATTTCTAACGAATAGGTTGGAATATGTGTGATGTATAGTGAACCTTCGGTGAAGTTTGTTTCTGTGTAATGCTTGTTATGTGTAGTGCTGCCATCTGTAATCAATTAAGCTGATTTCTACTGCTGATTGTTTACTGATGAATATTCTTTTGTTTTTCGTCTTAGATCAAGATCCAATGGTTCACAAGCTGGTGAATGGGGAAGTGGCGCTGGAAAGGTAAATACATCTTATTTATTATCTACAGTGGAATCCCTTGAAAATGCTCACAATGTGTTTTCTATTTCCATGTATAAAAATATATTGATGTCAATTTTGAATGAGATATAAAAAAAATATTTTACCGAATTTTAAAATATATTGAAAACATATCGCGATAGAGAGATTTACCAGTTAAATTTACATTTCCAGATCACTTAAATTGCCCACAGCACATTTTCAGATCACTCAAGAGGCCACATTCAGATCACCTGAGTTACTCACGAACACTTTCAAGTCAACTGAGTGATTCATGGCATAGTTCTAGATAACTCAAGCGATCCGCGATGCGGTTTTCAAATCAATGAAGTGGTCCACATTCTCCAAAACGTTGAGCACCCTTGAATTAAAGCATAATGGCAAATTCACATGCACGCGTTTGATAGAACACAGTTCTGAGTGAAGATGTTTTGATCAGACTGGAAAAAGAATGCATCAATGAACCGGTATTGGGCTTGTTCCGTTCAGTTAAATCAATAAATATATGCAATCGAGCAGCGATTGTTGTCTCAGAAATCGTGGATAAATGAAATTTTAAGTCTGATTGTCTTTCTAGTGGTACATTTGTGCCGCATTTCTTTTTGTTTACTGTATTTTTAGTTTTATTTCTCATGCTAATATTAAATTTCATGTAAGAAGTTATTCATTTTGTTTGGAGAATCTAATTGGCAAATTTTAATTTTTCAGGGTGGTGGAAGTGGAGGATCTGTGAGGTAATTCCGCTGCAAATTTTTTAATGTTATGACTTCGCCTACTGATAGATTTGTAGGAAAACTAAAAATAAATGACAATCTAAAAATCGAAGAAAAAAATGGATCCATCTGGTTTTGAAACTAGACAGCAGCTCATTTAAGCTATTCACAATATAGTTCTTAAAAAATAGAGAATCCCGTAAATTACAGAGACCAGGTGAGGTTCAAATTACCCAATTCAATTGATTCTCGAAGTCTAGATATTTAAGAATTTTCTGGAATCTGTGATGACACATTTCCCATCATGCCGGTCTCCCTGTGTATGTTTCTCACATGTTAGCTAAATTTTTTTAGAAACATTTTTTTCTCCTACATTTTACAGAGATGCGGGCGGTAGCTTTGGAAAGATGGAAGCAGCTAGAGAAGAGGAATATTTCAAGAAAATGGTATAGTTGAATTTTTTTTTTCATTGTTTTGGGGTTTCGTGTCAGCACAAAGATCATCTTAATTTGCTATACAATGCAAAAAGAAAAAGAATTCTACATACATGCAGACAGGTGTAGATTGAGGGAAAAATGCTGGAAGGTGTGGTTGATTGCGTAAGTTTGCAATAATCCTGTTAAATACCGGATGGACAGATTTTCCCCATATCATAGTTGCCAACGTCGCAGAATTAGGGAGATTTTTACATGGATCCAAATTCTGTATCAATACAAGTGTAAAAAAGGGCATAAAAAAAAAGAGGATTTTCTCCTTTTAAAGAAAATGTAATATCATCTGCATCATCGCTGATGATCATAATGAGATCTGGTACTATGGTTTTCTAGAGTAAGTATATGAATTGGAATGCTCGTACTCCCATCCAGACAGAACAGTACATGGGAAGGGAGGGGGATCCATGATTCTTTAAAGACAGCCCTGACTGTCTCACTTTTGATCATGTTTCAATTCTGTGATACTCTCCTCCAAGTAGCAATATTCTTTCTATAAATTGTATGAGTTTCTTGCTGTGGCTTTTCCTTTGCCTCCCCAATATCTCGAAGCCCCAGAACCATAGTTGCAATTCTACTGATATGAATTTTGTATAGTATACAGGGTGTCCTATAAGTCAGAATTCTGCCAAAGCAGAAATTGTAACGTTTTTCAGGTTATAACATTTGCTTAGCAGCAGATAACATTGACTGTGACCCAAAATCATTTTTTAGATATGTCAATAATGGATGTAAGAAGATAGTTGCCCCCCCCCCCCCCGTCAATAGGAGGGTCTAGGGTAGAGAGCAATGTAGGCATGTGTAGTGCTTTCAATGACTTTTTCATGTCGGTTTTTAATGGAGATAATGATATTCAATATACGGGTGTTGCATGGGGTAATAAAATCCTCAACGATATTCAAGTCGAGGACGTGGAGGTCCTAAATTTTCTAAAAATGTATGTGCCAGCAAAGCACCAGGACTTTGATGATATCTATCCCAAGGTCCTCAGGGAATGTGCTAATGAATTGGGGCAGGTCGCGCAGATATACAGTTGTGTTGCTGAGGGTATCGTCCCAAGGAATTGGAAACTTGCTAATGTTGTTCCGATATTTAAAAGCTTTGGTAATAGAGAAGCTGTGCCCAATTATCATCCAGTGAGTTTGACGAGCTCCCGCTCGAAAATTTCGGAAATTATTGTCAAAAGGCAGTTGGTGAAGTGGATAGATGAGAATAATGTATTGTCGGATAATTCACATGGGTTCAGGAAGGGAAGTCATGCGTGACTAACCTCATTTGCTACTATGATCACATGACGAAAAGGCTTTGGGTAAGGGCAAAAATGTAGACGTTGTTTACCTTGATTTCCAGTAAGCATTCGATCGAGTCCAACACTGTGAACCCTTGAAGTATTTACACGAAATTGGGATTGACGGAACTTACTGAATTGGATAGAATCGTGGTTAAGAGATTGATCACAACGGGTGATGGTGAACTGAGAATTCTCGGATTTGACTGGCGTCACAAGTGGGGTTCCTCAAGGAAGTGCCCTTGATCCTATGCCTTTTTCATTTTTATCGATAAACTCGATCAGGGTATCGATGGAATTGCTAGCAAATTTAAAGATGATGTGAAGCTAATGGGGGTAGTCTGGAAATCAAAGCGATAGAGAGTTACTTCAGACTAATTTAAACAGGACTGGAGCATTAGCAAATCAATGGAGCATGAAATTTAGCATTGACAAGGTAGCTCAATTTGTTTGAACAACCCACGTTTCACGTATGAGTTTATGGTGTCACTATCCTGAGTGCAACTAGGGTCACAGATTTGGGATTTCTCATTGAGGAGTGGCTTAGGTTTTCTTAACATCATTCAGCAATGGTCGAGAAAGCGAATAGAATGCTCGGTTTCATTTTCAAAAAAGTCTCTTTGGTTCTCCTGAAGCTATTCTATTGCTTTTCCGAGGCTTGGTTTGTCCTGTGGTATGCTGTAAGGTTTTGGTGATCATACCTACAAAGGGACATAGACTTGGTTGAAGGAGTGCAGAGAAGAGCTACAGAGTGTCTTTATTGGCACACTGCGCTTAAGTTATGAAGAGACTTCATTTTTTGAATGTGTTTTCATTGGATGAACACAGGTGTCAGGGAGATATAATCGAAGTGCTAAAAATGTTCAACAAGATGGATAGGATGGATCATGATTTATTAATTCGCCGTCAATCGACTGCTTTTACAAGTAGACACCAGTATCGATTGATAAGAGACAATTCTAGGTTGTGTCGCACAGAGTTTTTCTCTAATAGGGTTGTTAATAAATGGAATAGCTATCCCTGGAGATCATAAATTCTAACACAATTGACACGTTTAAAAATAAATACGATAAAGATGTTGGGGTAGATCGAGAAGCTATCCATAAATACATTATGGGCATTGTATAATATTTCATGTGTATATATATTGTTTGCATTTTTAATTGGGTTGCTGTATTTTTGAAATATATGACATCCATATTTGTTATGGGCATCTTTTTCTCAGCCACCTCTTTTTGCCTGTTGTAGCATTGTTTTTGTATTACAATTTTGGGGGTTGTATGTGGGACCGTTTGGTTTATCAATTTTTCTGTTTAGTTTGGGGGTTCAACAAGTAGAGTTGTCAATAAGAACTTCTGTCTGGATGGGGAAAAGTAACTTTGTATTTATTACTTCATGGTCTTGGACAGTAACTCACATTCGTCATTAAAAATTATGGTGCACATTTTGTGTATAGGTAAAACAACAGTTTACATAACAAAGCATTTGGGTACATAGGCTTATTCTAGGTTATGTGACTTTGATGACACCCAATAATATTTAATTGTCATCTGTATTTTTAGGGCATGCAGAGGCGTAAACAATATTTACAACGCTCAGCAAAGAGCTAGAAATGAAAGTGCTTCATTTGTAAAAAGTGATTACACTGGCATTGAGCGTTGAAGTTTAAACAAATGCTTTTAAAAAGGGATAAACAACACAGTAAAACCATCACCTTGTTTTATTTACATTGGACCCTGTAATTTACACATTTTCCATTGTGCTTTTGAAAGTAGTTTAGAGAGAACATTCTTAAAAAACTTATGTCTTCATGATTTGCTGTGCATTGTTGAAAAGAGCTGACAGACGACTGTGGAATAAATACTCCAAAAAAAATGTAATTATATTGTAAGGAGAGACAGAAGAGAATTATCTGTGGTTGCTAGTACACTGTTTTGGCCAGGGTTGGTGAACTGGGCCCAGCCCAGAAAAACCGGGCTGGTTTTTCTGGGCGCACCTACAAAAACCCACAGAGTTTTTGATAAAAATCATTTGTTAGCTTAAAAAAATTGCAAAATCACACTAATTAAGTCTTTCGTAAAATGACAACCTTTTTTTAGCCTTAGTTTTTTTTAATAACCTGTATAGAAATTAATATGGTAAAAATCCTATATGAGCCTATTCACATAATAATCATCAGCATCACTTTGAAGGATAAGCACAGAATGATTGCTCCAGAAATCAATGTTAAAAGTGCATATTTCACTGTGGAAATATAGGAATTTGTATTTTTAGCCTCATCAGTAATTTTAAAAAATTAATTCTTTGTTTTCAAATTCTTGAATATACTTGGAGATAAAAATCTGAGAAAATCATTTATAAAATTATATGCTTTACCTTCTTATGAGTTAAGATCAGTGTTACTGTATGTTTCACTGCATTTTATACCACCTGAATACAATTCCTTTGCATGGGAGAAGAGAATGCCATTCTAACATATACAGTCGATCCCGCTTATAATGTTCCCACTTAAGACATTTTCCCGCTCAATACAACTTACTTTCATGGTCCCACAATTCCAACAAATTCTTATTGACATTTTCAGTTTATTCCGTTTTCCCTCTTACGTTTTTCTCACAATGGTTTTTTTTTTAAATGTTATAAGTGGTATTCACTGTATAAAGTACAGGCCCACGTACAAAAAATCACTAGGTTTTTCGTTAAAAACCATTTGTTGGCTTTAAAAATTTCCAAAATTTTTTTGATGAAATTAGTAAATAAATTACTGGATGAAATACAAGAATTTTTTTTGCATGGGAGAAAAGAATGTTATAATGTATGCAAAGAACAGAAGAGCTCGGAACGTTTTAAAGAAATTAAGATTTAACATTTGAAAAGTAGCTCAATCTCACTAATACTAATTTTATATCAAAATTTAATTAGCATGATATTAGAATATTCATTTCTAAATATATACAAACTATTTTTATATTTATTACTTAATATGTACATTGATATGTATTATTACACAAACAGAGCACATTCACAAAAACCCACAAATCCCTGGGTGGGTTGTGTTTTTGCGAACCCTGGTTGGCCAAAAATTGTTTTTGTTACTGTCATTTTGCTTTAACTCGAGTGAATCTTACAGGATGCTGAAATACTGCTATGGAAGAAAATGATTTTAAAAATTGTGTCATGATTTTGCTGTCTAAGGGGAGTACCTCCCCGTTCTATTTTTTATTCCTAGTTTTTCTAATTTTTTAGGTGGGAGCTCTCTATACACTGTATTCTCTCTCTTAAAACTGGAACAGGGTGATTTCTAAACACATTTTGAGTATTTTATTTAAATTGAAACCGTACCTCTACAACAAATGGTTGATGCGAAAAGGACAAAATTAAGACTTATCCTGTATATTTCTTGAAAACACAATTCCAGAACGGAGAGGGCAGGAACACATAGCCACAAGATATTTTTTCCCAAAAATCTTTCATGTATCAGATTGAACCCTTTTACATACAGGAATTCGTGCAACCCTGGTGTAGATCTCAGAAATTCTGTCACCTAATTGACAGATACGACCATATTTCTTCATGATTCCAGATTCAAAATTATTCCTTGGATCTCGATGAAAATGTGCTGTTCAATGGATCCAAATAAATACGTGTTTGTAATTTGGCGATTTGTTTTTCTTCTAGCAAAAAGATCAGATCCAAAAGTTGAAGCACCACCTGAGTGAAGAAATATCCCATCACGAGGATTCTATCAAGAAATTGCAAGATGAAATCAATCGTCACAAGAGCAAAATCAACGAGCTGCAGAAAGACGAAACCAACCTATGAATATAGTCGTTTTATGTATATTTCTTTAGGATTTATATATGCATTTCACATTAACTAGGTTTTTTTTTTGATTTTGTGTTTTTTGAGTGTGGAAAATTTGTAGTCTACAAATTAAAAAGTGTTCGACAAAAAATGATCATAGTTTGTTTTGTGATAAGTTGCATTGTCTTAATGTTACAGATTGTGTTGATGAGTAATGAATTTTCTATGATTCTTGACCCCCAAAATACCAAATCTTGTATTGATGGTTAAAACTGTTGGGATCAAGGTTCTTGTATTTATAAAGGTCAAGACGTGAAGCTAATGGGTTCCGGGAATTTTACCCCTGGTACATTTTGCTTGTCCTGACTGAGTAACTAAGTGAATGACCTCCAGACCAACTGTGATCCTTGCTCTGTCGCTCTAGGGGATGTAAGCTGGTTCGTCTCAGGTGAATGACTGTCACGCACTTGGTCAGTGCAGGCAAAATGTCCAGCTCACTTGATCACTCATACAGTAACTCATTAGGCACCTCCATCACTTATAAGATCACCCACTTGGTCTCATTCATACTTTCTTTCAAACCGAGCACAACTCGGGTCTGTCACCATCTATGGGCGATTTACTACCTAGTGAGTTGTGCCGAAAGTAGTGTTTTATTTTTCAGTGCTGCCATCTATATTTCAGAAGTGAGTGATGTGTTATGATTTAATTACATTTGTACTGTTTGTAGGTCTGTTGTTCTCTGTGATGAGACTTCTCAACGGGGAGATCGGCTCGCATTTGCGCCTCAAAGTTGAAACCACAGAAAGCCAACTTCAGGGTCATTCATACTGTCACTTATGCACTCACTTCATCATGTAAATGACCAGTTACTTACCCACTAACATGGCCAGGCCTGGTGAAATGTTTAGGGCAAAGTTTCCGTAAATTGAAGATAACAGGTTGCTCATATGACAGGACAGCATGGTTCTGTCAGTCTTAAGTTTTTTTCCAGGACTTAATGACCCCTTTTGATGTGGGAAGAAAATTTTGTATCACTTAAGACAGAAATTTTCCAATCAAGAATGTAGAGCAGTGTTTGCCGACCATTGTGCCGCGAGATGTTACGGAGATAAAAATATTAACCTACTTAAGGTCTTAAAATAAATCAAGCGGAATTAATTACACTCGTGCATGACAGACTCATCGGATATGTCGCCATCTGGTGGCAGTGTCAGCAATGTGAGCTTTGGCCTGAGTTAGGTCTGGCTGGCCATGTAAGGCCCCGTTCAGCCAACACCATCTATAGCAGCAAGTCTTCGCGTGAAGCTCGTGACGTCACTGAAGAAGTCCATTTCACCTGTAGGCATTTGATGTTACATCAAGAAAGGTAAAGATTTCGCAAGCGTTGCAGCCTGCTATATCCAATGGGGCTACAGGTGAAATAAACTTCTTCAGTGAGTCAAAGCTTCGTGTGGAGGCTTTCTGCTATAGATGGTGTTGGTTCAACACACATGAGCTCCAAGGAAAGAGGATTTGTTGGCTTTGTAGTTTAGTGGTCTAGGGCGCTCACACAAGGCAAGTGAAAAGACGTGGGTTCGATTCCCCGCAAGGCCAGTTGAATTTTCTTTCTTGGATTTATCTTCGCATCAGCCAGTTTTCGAAACCTGTGTAGTAATAGTGGAGAGTAACATCACACCTTCGGATAAGCTGAAAGACCCCATTTGTGAACGCTTATCAAGATTGGAAGATTCAATAGATATGTACTTTCCATCGCTTGCCACTGAGAATCTCAACTGGGTTGGTTGTCTCACCATTTGATTAAGCAATTTTTTTTTTTCACTGCATGTGAACGAGGTGAATTTATTGATCTTTGCGCCAATTTCACACTCAAAGGTAAATTCACCAAGAGTGAGGTGTCAGGTGTTACTTTTTGGCAGGGTTGTTTGGTTTAAACCAAGTGGTTTTTTTCAAAAAATCAAATAAAAGTTGCCTAAATATCATTTTTTTTCCTTGAAAAATATCATATTGGTTCATTATTAGCCAAAATGTTTCATTTTTACCACATTTTATATCCTTGGGGTACATTCTGATGGTATATCTTTAAATGGCATAAGATTTTATAAGTGGTTTTTTCAAAAAGTGGCCAGAATATATATATATATATATATATATATTCTTCATATGAAGTATCTTAGTTATTTAAAGTTATATATAAAAGCCAAAATTTCTCATTCTTACAACATTTTCTAACCTTTGGCTACATTCTGATGCTCTATCTTTAGCAAATTCATGAGTGACGATTGCATCACACATCTAAATGTAGTGGTGTATTATATCTCACAGGGTTTCTTTTTCCCTTCACAAAGAAGCAGCTACAGTAATGACACCATCATGTTAGGGGCAGGTGGTCCTATAATCCAATAAAGACACCAGCTGTCCTTAAAGGACAAAGACTAGTGTACTAGTAGTTACGTTACCTCACATACATTTTCATTTTCTTTCCCATAAGAAGTAGCACATCGCCTACTGTATATCTCCCAGTCTTAATATTCAATAGTTGTTTTTTTTATACTTTCACACACACACTGTTAAGCCCAGTTGATCAAGGTTCTACTGTATAGTAGTAACAGATTTATGAAAAATAATCAGCTATATACAGGGTGATTATAATTTAAGTTTTGATTCCAAAACTATACAATAAGTACTGATCAGAATGACTTGAAAATTTGCATGGGTACTCCTGAAGCAATGGAAGTTTCTTTCGCAAAAGAAAAATGTGCAAGTAGACGATGCTGTACTTGGAAAGCAGTATAATCTATTTTGTGCAACCACATCATTCCGGCACTTCCACAGCATCAGTGTGGGGATAGAACTTCTATCAAGATGCACATTGCAATACCAGCAAAGCAGCTGCTGAAGACCCACTTTGACGGGATGCACCTTAACCCTTGCAACTTCTGGCTGTGGGGGTACCTCAAAATGTTATAAACAGTAGTCAGATTGCAAACTTTGGTGAATTGCAATCTCCAGCACATTCCCTATATGTTAGAAGTTCCTCAGGAATATTAACGGGAGGGGGGGGGGGGCACGTTTGGTTTAGTTTAATAAAGCTGAATTGCAAGCACATCCACATTATGACCATGGCATATTCCGATTCTGCTGTTGAACAAGAATTTTTGTGCTTTCAACCTCATTGCCAGAACACGCGGTGGACAACATATTTAACATTTCTTAAGTAAGTTGTAGTTATTTGTTCAATTACTTTGTTTTTTGTGATGTTTCCATGAATTATGAAATCGTGAAATGCTATAATTAAGGTATCTTTCTGCCATGACTGGCTATCGTTTCCATTCTACGGGCAAATTTCCCACATGTTGGATGATGTCATTAATTTTACATTTTTAAGTATTTTTTCCCCTTTATCAAATAAAATTGAATTTTTTCAGGAATATTCATGTAAATTTTCAAGTCATTTTGACAATCGTTCTTTTTTTACAGTGTTTTGAAATCAGAACCTTAGTTATAATCACCTTGTATATCGTATAAATCATTGCTAATTAATCTGCATTATTTATGCTTCATTAGATACATTATATTCACCTAATTTTTATTACTTTTCGTAAAATAGCTTCCTAATTAAGTATACTGAAAGTAACTGGAGAAAAACCTTTATATACTATATGGTTAATAATAACATTAAAAGAATTTTCAAACACACAATAATCCATTGAGTTAAGCAAAAAATAATTAAATTTGGAAAGTTGGTTTTTGTTAAAATGTAATAAATATTTATTGATTAATTAGCATGGGAATAGTGTTAATTAAAATTAATAAACATTTTATTTTAGTTAATTATTGGAAGTTTTAATGATTTTTCAGAAATTTTATTGTTTTTAATGTTAATACTATATAAAACAAAAAACCAGTTTAAACCAAAAAAACCCGGTTTTTGGTTTTTTTAAAAAAAACGTTTTTTTACCAACCCTGCTTTTTGGCTCGGACTGAGAGAGTCTAACAGAGAAACTGAGTGTCCTAATCTAATGAAGAAAGCAATTAACACACTTTTGCCAGTTTCAACATCATATCTATGCCAGCTGCTATGGTGGCAATAAAATACAATGCAAGAAATAGACTACAACTACTCAACCATACATGCAGCTTGTACTCATTCCCCTGTGGAATTTCTAATGAATTGGTACATGCTGGAATGTGTGTGTTTGTGTTGTGAATCTAACGTGAAGTTTGTTTCTGAGTAATGCTTGTTATATGCGTAGTGCTGCCATCTGTCAAGAAATAGACTGCAAAACCTCGAGGACAATTTATGTATTCCGTTGCCAACTGTAAGGCCTGATTTCACGTATCTGTTCTCTAAGCACCGATCACAAGTTTCACATTAATGATTAATGGAATAAAACTATCGATATATTCTGTATTTTCAGGGAAGGGTTTGGGGAAAGAAGAATCATTACAAACATTCTGCTTGCACATTAGGTAAAAATGATTTTAACTCAGAACTTTTTATGTCCCGAATAACATTAAGAGGGAAAAAATGATTGGCAAATAACTTCATTGACGTATTTAATTATGAAATATTTCAACTTTTGACCCTTTTAAAAAACGTTTTAATTCAATCCTATGTTTATTAAGGACCATTCAAGTATTACGTCAGCAGATTTTTAGCTATTTTTGACCCTCCACCCCGTCGGCAAAATTTTGTCAGTTCCACCCCTACCTCCTAACACTCATCTGGATCTGAGAAGGGGCAAGAGCCTTCTTCCCCACCAAGACAATCAAAAATTCATTTTTTTTTATGGAAAAATATTTGAACAAAATACGTTTATATGTTATTCTCATAAATTTGTTAATTTCAATGCTATTTGAAGGCTAAGAAAAATGTTCGCCACTTGTGTGAACGAAACGTCGGAAGACAAAAACTTTACTTCACGTAAGCCAAAAAACCCAAAAATTTTCTTTTTTAGATTTAATTCTAATACAGATTCAAACTTTCTGATAATATGTATGCACGCACTAACATAAAATATCTGCATCGTGAGCTGAACTTTTGCACCAATCATCATCAGAATTACTGTCACTAGGACCTGTTAACTCATGTCCACCTTGGAATCTTTCTTCAGATGTACCTATGCTTCTCTTTCTGAAATTCTTGGAACCATTTCATATGAAATGAAAGGTTCAGCCAAAATAGAAAATGCATTGAAAGAAGAAAAGTTGACCTATGTTTTCAGAGCATGCGTTCTTTCAGAGCAAGACTCATCAAGCTGAACAGTCTGAGAGATTATCTTTTCCATCTGCATGTATCAGACTCAGAAATAAGCTGACCAAATCACAAATGGATGAAGTCACAAACTCGAGTGGGTTGCGTCAACATGAGCTTTATAGTGGACTAAAGCTGGCATTGGTTGTGTTACATGCTGGAAAATAAAAAGATCAGCATATCTCTTATCTTCTTCATATTCTCATTTATACAATTTTGAAGCTATTCATTTTAGCCTTCAATCAGTTTTTGTATTTTTTTATAGCATCCCTTGGTGTTATAAAAAAATTTATCTTTAAATTTTGGCAGAAGTTGGAATGAATCTAACAATTTTCTCATAGAAAGCTATGGGAAATCATGTTCGGTTAATGAAGTGATTCCGGAACAGTCATTACTGAGGTATCACTAATACTAAAATACAATATATCATTATTAAATTTGATTGTTAGTATCATGACATCAAAAATCTTTTGGTTGACAGTTTTTTTAATATTTATTTAAATAAAAATCAATATTAAATAAAATAATTAAAATTCAATAACACCAATAATTTTATTTTGAATTAAAAATTGCAATTTTATTTATAATTTTTATGAATTTTAGAAAAATTGATATTCGGCCGGAGTATTTGGCACTATTCGTTCCATCCCTAACCTGGATAACTGTTAATGGGGCCACCCTGTATACTGTAGATCTCATATGAAAAAAGTCTCAAAATATGGATTTGATGAAAAAGATTTATTTCATTAGCATTTGCAGTCGTTTCTTCTTCGTGGAAATGGTATGACATCTCTGATGTTGGGTATACCTAAAATACTTTGCAAAAGTCTGTCAAATCCAATTCCAAAACCCCCATGAGGCACACCTCCATATTTTCTCAAGTCCAGATACCTATAAAAAGCAAAATTAACAGAATCTATCATTGATATATTTGACAATTTTGAAACATCACTAAAGTGTAGACATAATGTAACTGCATAAAGTTTTGTTCAGTTTTTATCTATTAATGGGACACATTAACTATTCCATGAAACAAACATTTATTTGGTTTATGATGCCATAGCTGCTAACTTTGCAGAATGAAAATTAGGGGCATTTTTGCATGGATCCAGAAATTTCATTAAAAAATAAACATAAAGGGGATTTTTTTATTAATAAAAGTAAAATTGTAATGATTTTTTTCCCTTTGCAAAAATGAAACATCGCTCAAGCCACCACTGATTAGTGCCAAGTTACCAGTCATTGCCAAACAGTAGGTTGAATTACCTTACTCTCAAATCAAATAATGCAAACAAAAAATTGTCATCAGGGCCCGAAACTTTAGAGGATGTATAGAAGCCTAACCACCTCTAGGCCGGAAAGTGACATGGTCAAAGTATATACTAGTCATCTCGCCAATTTTGGATGCTAAAAAGACAAATTGATGCTGGCTGCTTGGCAAAATTCGTCCTTTTTTGCGATTTCATGCAATGGCAACAATTTATATTACGTCTATAAGATTAGCTCAGGCTATTAAAGACAAAAGCAACAGTCTTTTACTGAGTAAATTCTTCGGGAATAACCTCCCCCCCCACCCCCCCAAAAGTAGAGATTTTTTACAATCACCGTCGAAATTTGGGAGAAGTAAGAATTTTTCCAGAGTATGGGAAATGGAGTAGAAATTTGGGAGACTTCGCAGCTATGTAATGTCAATGCCTTATGTACCAACACCAATCATCTCCAACACCAGTTATAAAGTATACTACTGATTGTGTTTGTGGCAAACACTTGGAGCATGGAAAAATTGCGTGTGTGTTACATTGGAGACTCCTTGGATGTCTTCACACACTTTGCACTATACGTCATACAAACCTCTGACAATGGAAACCATTTTGTACAGTGCAATTGCTCAAAAGATTTTATTTTCTGATACACATCTTGTCCAACAAGCATCACAGTGGACTCTCGCTAATCCGGAAAATATCAGACCAGGGTTATACTGGGAAACAGGGAAACACAGTTGAAAAACCCACAATTTTAATAATGTAAACTTCTATTCACAGACACACATACAGGCCCAGATTTCCGCATAGTCAAGTAAGGCAGTGACCAGATCCCCGTAATTCTGAAACCACACAATTCAAACAATATATACACTGATACAAATACAAATACCACGCCACAACAGGCAAATTGCCCAACGAGGTGGCTGACTTAAGAACATCATGGATCCCCAAGCCATTTTTTGGATTCCCTACCTGCTACTGCTACACCACACATGCACCCCCCCCCCCCGCGAAACCCCCCAACGAACCGGTACATGCGGGAATGTGCGTGTACATTCCTCCATTTTAAGAAGATTTACGTGTATCGCAAGAGCAAAGATGTCATAGGGTCGAGAGCATTTTACTAGCTTTTAGCTATTGCTCTCTTCCCTGTCCCAGCTTTCTTCACCATATTATGAATTAACTATTTTCTACCGTGTCCTTTCAAACATTTTTTTCCTTCTCTTTGCATTTTCTGTCAAATATTGTAAATATGTAATTTAATTGTAAACTCTAATTTGTATAGCATTATTGAAATTGACTGGGGACAAATAAATTATGTTATGTTATGTTATGTACGTGTAGTGCAACCTGACGTAAAGTTTGTTTCTGTGTAATGATTGTTATGTGTAGTGCTGTCATCTGCCCCCAGTTTTTCTAACTATGAGTGAAGTGTTATGATTGAACGATTTATCGTTGTAGGACTGTTGCTCTCTGTGGCGAGACTTTTTAACGGGGAGATCGGCTCGCATTTGCGCCTTGAAGTTGGGAACCACAGAAAACCAACTTTAGCCGACCACCACTGTGGGGTTCGAATCCGGATCCTCGCATCACGAGTCCGGCACTATAACCACTCAACCACCACAGCGGCAAATGTGCCAGAATAACTGGTACCACTTGCAAATAAAGGAGAAATGCAACCAATAAACGTAAATCAATGCGGCCAGCAGCACCTATACAGGCTGTCCCAAATTGTTTGCACAGCAAATATGTCTGTAACTGTTGACTTTAAAAATACAATTATTTCAATTACAAAAAGTTTTCAAATGACGTGCAGTTACTTAAAACCTCAAAATTTGTTTGAGGGGTCGTATATATGGAAAAAATAAAGAAATTGACTTTTTATACAGTCCCTGTGTGCCCCAAAACCGAATTACAGAGTTATTGCCCAGTCCCTCCTGATGCCAACAACAAAAAAAATTCCACGTTTCTAAGTGCAATATTCACTAAGATATTCGAATACAAGAAACGGAGGAAAGTTGGGGAGAAACCGCTTTAAATATGGAAAACCATTTTACCTGCATTTAATGCTCTTCTTTCTCAAATTTCCTCCATTTTTTTAATTTGAATATATCGGTGAATATTGCACTTAGAAACATGGAATTTTTTGTTGGCTTCAAAGGATACAGGGCAACAACTTTCTAATTTGGTTTTGGGGTGCACAGGGACTGTATAAAAGTTAATTTCTTCATTTTAATAACTATACATTCCTCTTGAAATATGAATGACCTATCTGAGTACACATTATGAAAACTTTTTCTAATTGGAAGTATACCCCTAGAATCAATGGTTTGCCAGTAAAATGCCATACCCTCTGTTTGCTATACACCCTATGTATATATAGGTGGGTGTACCAGTTTTTCTGGCACTTCGGTGTATTCATTGACTAACGAACCATCTTTGACCTTAGTTTCAAGCAGACCCCCCCCCCCCCATGTCAATCAAGCCCTGGACACACAATAACATGTTTTCCCCCCTTCTACACATGGAGGGAGCAAGCCTGAAAATGCTGTATTACTGGAATAACACACAGTCGCATTATGGAGAGTGCTGGAATTGTCTTTGGGTTCCCATCGCATTCCTGTCTGTATCCGCATATGTAAAATGCATGTCTGTTTTCTGATTTGTGACACTGTGACACAATACATACTTTCTGAAATCCATGGCAGATATGAAGACAAGTGCAAAAACACCAGTATGCTTAACATGTTCCCTCCACAAGAGGGGGAAGTAGGGCTGCCATTGCTCTAGTCTGGTGGTGGGAGAAATCCCATTTCAAATGGAAATCCCAATCATACTTATTTAGAGGGGCCTGGAGAAAACTTTTAGGCTAGGGGCCTAGCTGCATGACGTTATAACTCTTAAAATGAATGTTCTTCAGTGCTCAACTGTATGAGTCACGACCATGTATTATTTGATGAAAACTGCTTGCTTACAGGTGCTCTATCATCCCTTAAAGTTCAGCCCCATAGTTTCGCTTTAAGAGTGTATTAATTTACAAGATACAGCAGACTCACTTATGCAGCACATACAAAATCAGGGAATGTCAGATTACCAAAATAGCCAGATTACTGGAAGTTTACTTGAAAAAGCCCATTTAAATAATATAAACTTCTGTGCATAGACGTGCAGTGGCATGTTTTCCCTCCACTACGGCTCTAAGAAAAATGCAGGATTATTCACAGTTTACTATATTGCAATTAATATTGTCCCTTTCGATTCTTTGGTTTTTTCTCAAAAATCCAGGAAAGCAATAAATAATGAACTCAGTCACTGTCTTACCATGATAGGGAATTGTAGATATCAAGTGATTGTAGTTTCTCACTCAATTTATCGACAGAGTCCTCTCTCAAACTTCCACCGCAAATTTCTCCTCCAAATGGTGCGAGAATGTCGAAACAATATGCCTATTACGTACAACACAGACAAAAAAATTAATTCATTGATGTGAATCATTTTTCAGCCAATTACAAAATAGTAAAATTTCTATCTTTTTTCAAATCACTGCTATTAAATTTAGAAAAATAAGTTGTCTCAGCACCATCAATTTTCGATGATTTTTCAGTAATTTTGCTAAAAAAAAAAGAAGAGAAAAATCCAGATTAATAGAAAGGTTAATTAATAATCCAGGTTAAGCCATTAAAATCATTGAACTGAGCATAAGATGCTAATTGCAAATTTTAATTGTTTAAACCAATGTTCTTCAACCTTTTTACAACTGAGGAATGGTGAAAGTACTTGAACAATATCACATACCAGTGAAATGAAAGAAATAATTTACAAACTGGTAAAAAAAATTATTTAAGGCCATTAAAAAACACATAAATAGGAAGAAAAATTTGAGGGCCGGAAAAAATTAAACAAATAGAGATAATGTGAGGACTGGCAAAAAATAAATACATAGCTGCCAACTTTTGAAAATGAAAATTCGGGAGATTTTCGCGCAAACCCGTATTTTATGCTAAAACCACTCTCTAATAAATACAATAGGGATTTTTCCAAATAAAATAGGGATTTTTCAAACATAAAAGTTAAAGCGTAGGGAATAAAATCCCTACTCAAAAACTGAAGTCAAATTAAAATAGGGATTTTACACACATGGAAGTTAAACCCTTGGGAATAAAATTCCTACGCAAAAAACAATTGAAATTGGAGGCCAAAACTTCAATGATGTAAAAATAAATATTGTGTTCAATCAGAAACGCTGTGAACAAACATTCTGCGCGAATGACCCCAAATCTCTGTGGCGAGACTTTTTAACGAATAGATCGGCTCACATTTGCATCTTGAAGTTGGGAACCACAGAAAAACAACTTCAGCTGGTGGGATGGTTTCAAGGACTGGCAAAAAATAAATAAAAAGGAGAAATAATTTAAAGGAGAAATAATTGGGACAAAAAACTTGTGGAATAGAGAAATAATTTGAAAAGTAGCAAAAATAAATAGGAAAAATATTCTAAGGACCAATAAAAAATAAGTAAAGAGGAGAAATAATTGAAGGACCAGCAAAAAATAAAAAAGGGAGATAATTTGAAAAGCTGCAAAAAAAGAAAAGAAATAGGTCAAACATTTACGAATTGGCGGAAAAAAAAAAGAAAAGAAAAACAGGACAAATAATTTAAGAACCAACAAAAAATAAATAAAAGAAATAATAGAGAACCAGTAAATAAAAAATAAAATAAATTATTTGCAGACTGGTAAAAAATAAATAGGAGAAATAATTTGAGGACCAGTAAAAAATAAATAAATAGGAGAAATAATTTGATGACGGCAGACTGCAAAAAAAACAAATGAATAGCGCAAAAGGTCGGAGGTACACCAGGGTGTAGAAGTTTGAAAAAATTGATTAATACAAGAAAAAACTAGTAGACTGGCAAAAAATGAATAAGAAAAGTAATTTGAAGACTGCCACAAAATAAATAAGTAGGAGAAATAATTGGTTAACCAGTAAAAAATAAATAAATAGGAAAAACAATTGGCGGACCCACAAAAAATATAAATAGAAGAAAGTGAAAATTACATTGGATCCCGTGTGCTTATAACATTTTTCAAAACTATCATGAAAAAACGTATCAGCAGGTAAACACTTTAAACGAGAACTCTCAACAAGTATTAGTAATAGTTAGGACCATGAAAATAAGTCATACCAAGCGTACCATTGTAATTTGTGGACAAAAAATACATGAGCATAAGTAATTTATATACCTACTACCTATAATACGCAGAGCTGCCCAGTTTTCCTCAATTAATGAGAGAATTGAAAAAGTGACTAACCATTCATTATAAAGGAATAAACTATTATACATAATATTTTGCAGCATTAAAGAAGAAGTGATAAACCATTGTAAAGGCATATGCATGTCTGTAGCGCATTGCTAGGGAACCAAGGTAACCAAAGTAAACATTAGGAAAGTGATTTTTGAGGCCCCAGGAACCGTTGTCGCCCAATAGGTATTTGCCCAGCTGACAAACTTTTAAAATAGCCTATCTTTCAATTCGGGCCCTGTTTGGTATATATGCAAAATTTGGTGATGATTGATCTAAAATTGTAGTTTGTATAGAGAACACACAGATAATATATATATAGATTGGCAAACAGAAGTAAAATCCAATATACAGATGGCATAAAATTTAATAGCGCTGCAATTATGCAGTTGCTATACGAATTGGGCAAAACATTTCATGGACTGGAAATTCCAATAGACCAACAGTTAAAGACACTGATTTTAAACCACTGCTCTTCAACTTCTGGTCTGCAGACCAGTCTTCATCCACGACACATTTCACCAAATTCATATGACACTACATGATTGGGGGAACAGTTATGTGGGTGAATAGGATTTTTTAGAACCTTCTGTAAAAAGATTTGTTCAGCCATGTCAGTACAATAAAATTCCCCTTAGCAGCCACCTCTCTTTTATGGCCAAATAATAATTTCCCTTGTATAATAAAAATATGCATTTCACACGCGTGATTTACAATCATCCTCATGGATGAAGTTTTTTCTTTGTCCCAGTGTTTGTAAAAGAGGGGCTAACTGGAATAAAAACCAAACAGAGAAATCAAGTGGAAGTTAATACAGTGCTTCATATCTCCAAAATAATGCTGGAGCTACGTACATAAAATTTTCCAACAAAGAAGCAGTGGATGTTGAACAAAGCAAAAATCTTAAATAAAAAACGGAGAAACTTTGGATAAAAGTGATTTATTAAATAAAATACAATCTATCTATTCTTTTTTTATATTTCTGTCTTAGTCATCAGCAGATTCATGAACCATTTCTCTCATTTGTGCCGGTGTGCAAAATTGTTCACCTATTTTCACCAGTATGAAGGTATGAAAAGGTTGAAGAACATGACGAACACTGGTTTGAGAAGGTCGGCAAAATCATTTTAGTAAAAAGAAATTTGGAGAATAAGCTGTAGGATCCCCAACAACTTGGGAAATCACTGAAAAATCTAAAATATTTGGCAGGGATGAAAGTATTTGGTAAAAGTCAGGGAAAAGTTCTGAGAAGGGGAAAAAACAAACTCTCTAAAAACAAATATTCAAAATTTCCAAAGTTAAGATTTTGAATTATATTTATTTCTTCTGGAGTTTTGGTCATGATCAAGCTGATTTTGCTGGCAACCCGAGCTGTCTCGAGCCAAAAATAAATTTTTAGATAGGCATCCCGTTCACAAATTGATAGTATCAGAGTGATATGAGGAAGAAGGCTGGCCTAATGCAGATACAGCAGGAATGTTTGATAGTGACAGAGCAAAAAATTTAAATTCGCTTATAACAAGAAGGCTGTTACAACAGTTTTACCCACATTAGTGCATGTGAGCTCGCATTATAAGATTTTCACTGTAGTTTTAGTGGATTCTAATCGTCACACTTTTTTGGCACAGTTTTGTTTCAATGCTTTATTATTTTTTCATGTCTGTTTTTTTCACAGCTGTCGGTAGTCAGCTTGATCAAGTGGTGCCACACCTTCCCCCCCCCCTTTTCTCAATTTTCACCTTTCTTTTCTTTGCTTCAAACCAAGCACAACTCTGGTCTATTGCCATGGGCAATTTACTACTGAATGAGTTATGCTGGAAGCGTGCGTGTGTACCTGATAACCTGAGCACGCATATCTGGCATTGCGCATGAATTTTTATTGCTGCCCTATTTTAACCTATTGCTTCCTCTGCGCCCGAGTGGCATGGTTGTAAGATGCTTGTCTACCACCGTGAAGGCTGCTGTAGCGGTCCCGGGTTCGAATCCGAGGGAAGGATAATAGATAAGATATTTTCCCTAATGAGCTTGAGGCGACCACCGATAAACAGTGTCTTCATTTTGAACCAGTCTCATTAATGGCAGGAAACTGCGATATAGCGATATGGCCAGAGAGATGGTGTTTGGTGAAGTAGTTGCCCCCTGTGAAATATTCTTTTTTCTCCTTTGCTTTGACAAAAAAACAGAAAAAGTTGTTCAGATTGAAGAGATGGTATTTTTTTGGCCTGAAATATACTGAGAAATTGAATTTTCTGGATGTTAATGCTGAAACTGATATTTGGAAAGAAAAGTGATTTGCCTCCACCGGGAATCGAACCCCAAGGGAGGCTGCTATGACTCCACTCAGCACTTCACACTACTAATGCGTGTTATGAGGAATTGAAAAGTGTGTCTCATGTGTATTGGTTAGCACACTTGTCCTGTATGTAAGGGGTTCGATTCCCGGTGGAGGCAAATCACTTTTCTTTCCAAATATCAGTTTCGGCATTAACATCCAGAAAATTCAATTTCTCAGTTCAGATTGTTTGAGACACTCCAATAGCTGTGATTTTTTGATTCAATTGATTCAATTCTGACAAATACGTTACTCAACATTCATCTTTAGAATGCAAAGAATTTCTTCAAAAAAGAAACAGAGTACATCGCCAAAGAAAATAAAAGAAAAATTATTTTGAGTAATTTCTCACCGATCCGCTTCCATTTTCTTTCATATAAAATGGTTTTATGGATGCTGGAAACATAGTCACTACCACTGGCATTCCGCCACAATGCTTGACCAGAGAATTTTTAACATCTGCTGAAAAATCTTCCCCGTTCTAAAATTAAACAACAAAAATTCTATTTCCCATTCAACCAGAAATAATATTGAATTTTTAATATTTTATGTATTTTCATTTTATTATCACTTTAATTAAACGCTTATAGATTATTCTCACGAAATTAAAACTTACAGAGACGATTGGCAACTATGCATAATAACAGGTGATCACATGCATAATCACTGATTTATAACAATATATACATATAATAGAGACAATCAAAGCTGTCGAAAGTGTTTCAAATGTGTAAGTGCTTGTATTGAGCTTTGTATTTCTAAATGAGTAGGAGATAATGATTTTTTTTTAAATCAGTTATGAGGTGCTCGGACCTGTGCTATAGATTACAGTGGATTTTGAGAACTCACAGCACTCTCAGCTTCAATGCCACTGAAGATAATATAAGAAAGAAAATGGGAAAATGTCCTACTTTTTCCTCCATAGAAAGAGAGGGCATTATCATTGGAAAAGTTAACCTTGTCTTATGATGCCGGCCATGGAACGAATTACTGATGCAAGTCGGGGTGTCACTGTAAATCAAAAATATTATTCAGTTTCAGTGGACAGTGTAGTGCGATGGCGAATTCAGCAAGTTTAATTTTCATCCGATGTGGTTTCCATACCACAGTGTACTTCCCTCTTCACAGCATATTTTCTTTTTTATTATTATTTTCTATCTTTTTGTCTGGCAACACTGTCATTGATACACAAAGACGGCATTTCTGTCTCGTCATTTTCTCGTGCTCATGTCTCATAAACATGTAACTGTTTTTTTTTTGTTTCTAGTAAAGTTTGTTATTTTAACCTTTTAAAAGATTTGAGTCTCATTTCTCCCTTACAACAGTATAAATATTTTCCCACCCTCCATGTTTTCTTGAAACCCTCCCCACCCCATGATATTTTGAAGCTCTCCCAATAATTTCAGTAACTTTATGCTTATGTACATAAAACTTAAATAACTACATAGTTAGGCTTCCCAGCAATGAATTCTCTCACCACAGAGAGCAACAGGCGTACAACGATACAATTATTTAATCATTACACTTCACTCACAGTTAGAAAAACTGATGGCAGATGGCGGCACTACACATAACAAGCATTATACAGAAAAAAACTTCACATCAGGTTCACTACACACACATGCACATTCTGACATGTACCAATTCATTAGAAGTTCAGTAGAGGAATGTGGACGAAGTACATGTGTGGTTTAAGTAGTAGCAATGAATTTTGACACAACCACCTCTTAAGGGGAAAATAGGAAGTAAATTTCCTCTGTGGTCATAGACCAGTAGCCTGTATATGGTTCAGGGTTGGGTTTTTGATGTCAAAAACTGGTTTAAACTGTCAAAACAGTCAAAAACCATCAAAAACCTAAATGAATGTTTTAAATAATATTTTGAACACAATAGGTTGATAACATGATACCTATTTTCTTTATACATTGAGTTTTATTTTTAAACACTAATTTATTATAATTAAAACAAAATATTGATTAGAATTTGAAATTTTGAGAATTTTTCGACATACAGATTATATATAATTTTGTGGTCCATTTTATATGAACTACCGATTACCCGTGTTCAATTCGCTAAGTGAAATAGAGCTGTTCATTTAAAATATGTGATAGGGCATCAGCATTAGGTTTTTGGCTTCAGAAACCAACAAAAACTTATTTACTTACGTATTAAAATAGTCAAAGGCTTTTGATGTAACAGCGTCACAAATCTGTCTCAAAAACCTGCCAAAACTGATACAGTTAGTAAGATAATTCTAGTTTTCAGAGATCGGTGGTGAGATCTCAGTCGTGATCACCTTGAATTATATATTGCTTCTATTGTACATGAAATTTTAGGATATCTGTGTTTGATGCAATCGAGTGTGTGATAAATTCCTCAAATCTTTATTTGGCAGTGTTGCTCTCAAGCTTCAGAAGTTTCTGATATTTTCAAATAAAGGCATTCTATATTTTGAGCTTGTTTCGACATTGATGCTTTGAAGTATGATTAGAAGCAAGTAAGATTTTTGACCCATGCATTTTGGAGGAAAAAAAACGTGTGGAGACGTTGCTTTGCATTCTACAACAATGAATGGTACTACTTTTACTACTTCATCGTATAGATTCATCTCATACACATTCTTCAATAGCATTTCTAACAAATTGGTACATGCTGGAATGTGTGTTCTGAGTGTATGTATGTGCGGTCTTCAGGACAATGATAAAAGGGAAGTTGTCAAACAATAAATGACATTTTTAAACTATTCAAATCTTTGTAAATAATATAAATATGGTGTTTCCTGAGGTGCAACATGACATATTTTTTTTAAATATTGACAACACATTTTTTTGTCATGCAATAGCATTTAGGGTGTTCATTTGCTTAATATAAGATACCAAAATTTTTTTCTGGATATTTAAATGCTTGCCAATTAAAGGATTAAAGAAAAGATTGGATTGCAGTAGAGATTTTAGCACTCACCTTAATCGAATGATTATACTTTGTTTGCAGTAACTCAACTGCTTCAGAATAAGTCATGCTATTTACGAAAGAAACAGAAATGTTTCAAATTAAGCAGGTCTATATATATACACATATACACTGCTGGCCACCCAAATTGCAACACCAAGAAAGACAAGAGATATCGCAACAATATTTATTTTGTAGATAACATGTTGACCAAGCATCAAATGATTAAATTTATAGACTTCTGTGAAGTGTGGTTCCTGCCAAAATCAGTAGCCAGAGTAGCCGCCATTGTTGGAGATCACCGCTGCCACACGCCTCGGCATTGATTCAAAGAGACTTTGGATGTGTTCTTGGGGTACAGCAGACCAAGCAGCTTCCACGCGTTGCCAAAGTTGATCTGGTGTGGCAGCTGGGGATGTAATCTGGGTCAATCGTTGAGCAACCATGGACCACATGTTTTCTATCGGCGAAAGATCAGGAGAGCGAGCTGGCCAGGGAAGCAATTCAATCTGGCGATTGACGAAGAACCTTTGGACAATGCGTGCCACGTGTGGTCGCGCATTATCCTGTTGAAATATGGCTGTGGGCAAGCCCTGAAGGTAAGGAAGGACAACTGGCTCCAACACCTCGGAGACGTAGCGCTGGCTTTTTAAAGTTTGAGCGATCCGTCACTGCCATACGCACAATACGCCTGTCATCACGTGAAGTGGTGCACTGAGGTGGATGCGATCGAACACGTCGGTCCGCCGTACCCTCCTGCATCCAACGATCACATATCCGCATTACAGTTGTTTGGTTTCGTCCAACACGACTACCGATTTCCCTGAAAGATAATCCACAATCTCGGTAGGCCACTATCCTTCCTCTGTCGAACTCGGATACTTGATCAAAAGATGATCACTGTTTTCTACGACGCATAATTGATTGTTTTTTTGAAAAAACCACAAGAAAAACACAATTGCCGTACTTCAAATCGTTGAAATCTCCAAGCCTTAAATAGCGCTTTGAAGTGGCGCCACAGGCGCGCGTGATGTGCGTCTGAGCTGAAATTCTAATCATTTGCATATCTCACCTCCGCTAATGCATGTTGTAAATTTCATATTATTTGCATGCTTCCTTCAGGGTGTTGCATTTACGGTGGCCAGCAGTGTATATATACAGGGTACATCTAACTCATAAGTACAGCTAACTCATCAAACTGTAAATTACTGTCAAACTGCTGATTCTAGAGGAATACTTCGAATTAATAAAAGTATGCAAATAACATGTAGAACTCGTATAGGTCATTCATGTTGCAAGAGTTGTATAGTTACCGAAATAAAAAAAATTAACCTTGCATACAACCCCCTGTCCTTAAAAAATTGTTGCCTTGTCTTTCCTGGGGGTCAACAAAAGGAATTATACATTTCTAAGTACAATATTCGCTGAGATATTTGAATTAAAAAAACTGGCAAAAAAAACAGCATGAACCAGGGATGGATCTATTGTGTGGGGGGGGGGGGGGCGGCATGAAATATGCAATAATTCACGAAATTTTCGGAAATTACATGATAGTATTGCAACAAGAAATTAAAGAACAAACTCAAGAAAACTTCAACTAAAAAATGGGTAAAACCGGAAAAAGTTTCAAAAACATTGGAATGGAGGAAAAAAACAGAAAATACAGAACAAAGTAGGGAACATATGGTCATCCCATTACGAGACTATTTTTAAAACTACCCCTCCCAACAGCGAGCTTTAGATCCGCCCCTGGCATAAACTAATCAAAAATGTTTTTTCCCAATTTTTCTCAGTTTTCCGAATTCCAATACCTTAGCGAATATTTCACATTGCACTTTGCTGGCTTCAGGAGATACAGGGTAACAACTTTCTAATTGGGTTTTGACGACCCAGTGTCCATACAAAACGTTAATTTTTTATTTTAATAACTATACAACCTCTTGCAATATGAATGCTGTATCTAAAATTTGCACGATATTTGGATACTTTTTCTAATTGAAAGTATGTTTCTATGTAATTGTTTTTTTGTATGTTTGTATGTTTCTAAGGTTTGTCAGTAATTTGTGGTGCATGCTGTTAGCTATGCACCTTGTACAATATAAAGATCTAGAGAAAACTTGTGTGCTCTTGATAATACTGAAATAAAACCTTTGTATCATAATCTGTCTCATATTTCATGTATTTTCTGTTATGAAAGAGACAATTTCGGTTTTGAAATTATTGTGAAAGAATATCTTCCAAGAATGGAAAACATGCTTGTCCAAGTGCACACAAGTTTAAAAGACCACAAACGTGGCTCTAGCTAACAGTTTTTTAATGAAGATAGCTTTATTACATTTTGACTGGTGTGTACCGAATTCCTCTGCATTAGCCAGTGTGGCAGAAAACAGTGAGAGAGGCCAGCGTGAAACACGGGTATTACTGGCAAGCAAAGAAGTTCAAGTCATAGACTCTAGATAATTCTTGAATATCTGCACCTTAAGGGTCTATTGAAATAGCTGATTTCACTTGAACAATGTCTGTTTTCTGCATTTTAGGATTCTTTCTGTTTCATGAATTGCATCAAGTAATTTCTAACTTTCAATCGGAGCTTGCTTTTGCTTCTCCAAATCTTGATTTATTAAAAACTTTGGATACAAAGCACATTCGTTTGTATAGATTAGAAGAGTCAAATGGTACATTGTGAAGTATTGTTGTGTTCCTTGATCATATGCTGTATGTATAAAATTGGAATAAGCAGAATGAAAAATTACTTATTTTTTTAATGTTTTGCGTTGTTCTAAAGTAAAAAATTATGTCCCCCTGAAGAAAGGGGGGGGGGGCATTGCCGCCCACTAAAAGCCTTTAGTGGCTTTTGAAAATGCACTAAAAATGGTATATATATATACAAATACATATATACATACATTGAGTACATGTGCTTTGTCCCCCTCGGAAAATGTTTACCCCACCCTGGAAAAAGTTGAAATGACGGCCCTGGTGCTAACCCCCTCGGTGTGGGACTTCCCGCAGTAACAATCTTTTTCTGTGGTCATGTCACCATATCTGTTGCACCCGTGTCAGTAAAGTTTCTGACAAGGATGAACTGGGTATTGAGCTCATGACATCTCTGAACATCCTATGATACTTTATATATACATATATAGGTGAGTATCTTATCGACCTGGCCTACCGCACTATTCATATTAGGGTGATGATAAATTAAATCAGAATTGTAAGTTAATGTTCAATTTTCATTATCGTTATCAAATTCCAAACATGTCTGCTACAACGTGAACAATCATTTTTATTCTGATTCACTTTATTATTCAATTCTTAAAATAAATTGATACTGGTCTTTTGGATGTATTCTGTGATCCTTATCAGAACTTGCTTTTTTTGACATGCCAGAAATGGACCAAACTCCACCCTTTCAAAATCTGGTCTTGTAACATAACGATAGACCCTCCCTTGGATGAGTCCTTATCTCTTATCATTTTTTACTTTTAATCTATCATCTTACAAATACAAATACTACGCCACAACAGGCAAATTGCCCAACGAGGTGGCTGACTTAAGAACATCATGGATCCCCGAGCCATTTTTTGGATTCCCTACCTGCTACTGCTACACCACACATGCACCCCCCCCCCCCCGCGAAACCCCCCAACGAAAAGGTACATGCGGGAATGTGCGTGTACGTGTAGTGCAACCTGACGTAAAGTTTGTTTCTGTGTAATGATTGTTATGTGTAGTGCTGTCATCTGCCCCCAGTTTTTCTAACTATGAGTGAAGTGTTATGATTGAACGATTTATCGTTGTAGGACTGTTGCTCTCTGTGGCGAGACTTTTTAACGGGGAGATCGGCTCGCATTTGCGCCTTGAAGTTGGGAACCACAGAAAACCAACTTCAGCCGACCACCACTGTGGGGTTCGAACCCGGATCCTCGCATCGCGAGTCCGTCACTATAACCACTCGACCACCACAGCGGCACCTTTTGTTATGCCTTCAGAGATCGATCTGCAGGATCGCATGCTGTTGATCTCCACCGATCGGCCTTCAATGTTTATGTTTTTTGTGTTGCCAGATTCCATATGTCATAGTTGTGCAATAATTTATTTCATAAAAATATGCAAATGAGAAATTGTCAGTCAAAAAATTTATGTTAACATTGCAGCGTCGCCGATTCTAATTCGTTACGGCAATGATGGATGATGGGAAATATTCCCTTCCAAAATCAGCAGTGTGCTGGGTACGGTAGCAATTTACTGCATTTAATTCATATCATTTCACCATAGTTATTTCCTGAGGAGTTTCTCGCTAAGAGCTGCGCGGCGAGTCACATCTCTTCGGTCACCATGAACTGATGATCCTATAGCATGCATCTCACCATTCTAGTCATACGACTTCTCCTCCTAATCACCCCCTCACTGTCTGTCTGGAATTCCTTTATGTATCTTCCTCTCCTATGATGCAAACTTGCTGACAATTGAGACTTGTCTAAGTTGTCCTTGGACTCATTAATTCAGGTTACCCGCAGGACCCGCATCACAGGGAGATGCTTGGACTGAATATTCAGAACTGGAAGTTGCGATGAAGTTGTAAAAGGTGTCTCGACGGACAGTACTGGTGAGAATGAGAACCATTTTGTTGAACTTTTAGTGCTAATAACTCTAAACAAAAAAATTTGATACTCTGATAATCAAGTTTAAAATTTTGTTTTGTGTATAAAAATCCAAAGACTTAATATTGTTAAATAAATGTTTCAAGTGGAAACGAAAGTTGTCATTCTTTATTGTCGTCTGCTGATGAATTAAATGTTGGGCAAACAAAATAATAAACCAGGAATGTTGGTACAGTCTCCTCACCTCTGAGTTTTACGGCATTTCATCTAATGAAGGAGGAATATGGTACATACTTATATGATGAAAAAAATAAAAACAATTACAGTAGCAGTACTCACATTGCGAAAGGTTGGTCAATTATCTTTTGCCTGTAATCTTTTCGTAATTCATACTTTTCAGTCAGCCAGTCTAACTCATAACTACATTCGGTTGACAGTGACAGTATCAGGTGCTTCACGACTTTTTCAGTTATCTGGAAAAATAACGGTTTTAGAATAAATATTTTTTTACAGTATTGGATATGTGTAAATAACCTTTTACATAATTAATACAACTTAATGAATTGATTATACAAAACTATTATCTGCGTTGAATATGATTTGTCATGTAATTTTGTCAAAGGATTCTTTCCCCAAGAGTAAATCTACATTTACAATATTTTAGTTCCCTTCTTTATTTGTTGATGACTTTAATATGTGGGGTGGGGGTCTTCAATGCATGGGCCCTCCGATCACTTTGAGAAAATTGAAAGGGAAAAAAACAATTCTGTAAACCCAGCAGGCCACTCAGAGCTATATTATACTTTAGAACTGTGAGATGATTTACAGATTCACTACCAATGCCGTGTGTTTGATACATTACCAGAAGTGTTTTAACAAATTTGGGGGGGGGGGAGCGGCCTGAAACCCAGAAACACTTAGGGGCAATTAATTTTTTTTTGGGATGAAAGTAATTTCATAAATAAGAAAGGAAATACAGTTCACTCTCAATAATCCAACAGTGCATTAATCCGACCCGTCCAGTAATTCAGCATTTCTTGCCAGTTGTTGTGTTCTCTCACCTGATTACCTTTTTTTACAAGAAAAACATATGAGAATAAATATCTTATCTATGAGGGCCATTGGCTCTTTGCAGATGTGGAGAAATGAAAAATGTTATCCACATTTCTGCATGCGTCTGCTGCTTAGAGAAGAACAATATAATATTCTGTATTGTAACGCACCCATCACGTCTATACAGCTCAGTCCTTGCTTCAATTTGATTGTCAGTAGCTTTCATTTGTGATAGCATCTTGTCTGCATCTGTGTTTTTTCTCTTGTGTCTGCAATGTCATTGCAGTTGAAATAAAGCATGAAACATTAACTCTCGTTCAAAAAAAAAAGGTTATTGAAAAGCTTGAGGAAGGTGGGAAGTTGATTAACCTTGCCAAGGAATGCATATTCCTTCATTTATAAAATATACAACACTCTAAATTCATATAAAAAGTTCAGTTCTTATTTATGGCTTTAAATGGCGTTTTATTGATAAAAATCTGGCATACAGTGGTTTAAATAATTTGAATTTCTTTGTTTTTAAAAAACCTTCCTGTAATCCGGGCGCTGAAGCAGAATATGCCGAAATCTGTGACGTACGTCACAGAAAAATATGGAAAGAATTTTAAGAAAATGCGTAAAAAAACACTATTATGAGGATTTTTACCACAAAACATTTCCACTCAGCCGAGGGCTTGTTGCAAAACAAAGCAAAACATCCTGCTTTGGGGAATCCGGCATACCCATAGTCTAATATGTATTGGATTACAGAGAGTCTATTGTAAAATTTTTTTTTCCCAGAATTTATAAAAGAAACAATTTCAGAGATTTTGAAAAAAAAAATCATACTTAATGAAGGAATAATTTAGAATAAATGAAAGTCTTTGATAATTTGGAGACTGTTTAATTAGAGACCTGCTGCTGTATTTGTGTCCTTGTAAGTTGGACACCAATGATGCCCTTGTAAGTCCGGATGCCATCTTACAATTCTAACTACAACAGTACAACTATGTAACCTGTGAGATTCATGGGAAGCTTAGATCAGGCTTGCACTATCAAAAATGGTGAAAACAGCTGCTTTAACATGTTCCATGTGGATTTTCTGACCAATCTCACATGCTATAAGGCAGGGGCACACAACCTCCTGTCCAAGAAAAGTGTTACAGTATCACTATGTGTGCTAAAGTTGGTTTTCTGTGGTTTCTAACTTTTAGGTGCAATGTGAGAGCCGATCTCTCCTAAAGTCTTGCCACAGAGAGCAATAGGCCTACAATGGTTCAATTATTCAATCATTAGACTTCACTCATAGTCAGAAAAATGGATGTCAGGTGGCAGCGCACTACACATAACAAACATTACACAGAAACAAACTTCATGTCAAGTTCACTACACACACTCCAGTATGTACCAATTTGTTAGAAGTTTCGCAGAGGAATATGTACGAAGTGCATGTGCGGTTTAGTAGTAGTAGTAGTATCAGTATGTATGCACACGTATGTAAAGTATCAATACATACAACAACATGATAAATGCTTAAGCTGACCATATTTCCTTCATAAAAATATGGGAAATTGTGATCCATACGAATATCACAAGTTGCCAATTACAGCAAAAAAAATTGTCAAAGGCAAGTAAAGTTGATAATAATAACCAAAAAAAAAAAACCTGTCAAAAGTAATCAAAGTTGTCAACTATAGCTAAAATCACGGAAAAATCGCCAAAGGCAGGAACTAGAGGGCTACTGTAACTCACAATTGATTGAAATTTAATTCACAAAAACATATACATTTGATAAATATTATGTGAAATGAATATAATTATTGTCATTATAGTCATAATTACCATCTAATAATTTATAATTTCAATCCTTGATTTCAGTAAAAAATAAAAATTCAAGTAAGATTCATTGAAAATCAGGAAAAACAAGGCAATTTATAAAAAAAAGTCAACTGGAATGTAAAATACGAGTCATGTGGTCACCCTGTATATTCCAGTTTTTGGCCTACGGGTGACAGAAATTCCACATATCTGGCCTGTGGATGGAAAAAGGTGAGCCCTGCAATGAGGAAATTTTTCACAAGTGTGGCACTTACAATAATGCAGCATTTCTCCCAGAAATTCTTATCAATCATTTTATGCCAATTTCAGGGGTGGGAAGTGACAAAGTCTTTTTCAGAGTAGTTTTGGAGCAGGAAAATTCAGGGTTTGGAGCAGGAAAATTCAGGGTTTGGAGCAGCAAAATATAGGATTTGGAGCAGATATTTATAAATTGGAACAGCAAAATTAACTTACAAGAATATTTTCGTTAACCCCCACCCTTATTTTGACACCAGTCTATTTAAGATAATTTTTGCTTACTGAGGGCACTATTTGCTGTCTGGAACAGCAGCACTTCAAATGGGCTAAAAATTTTCTATAAGTTTTCAATTTTTTATACTCGGAAAGAAATTGTTGCAAAATGGGAGAATTTTGGAAGAATCAACATGATGTTTTGCGATTCAGCACTCATTATCTGGCAAGATTGGTGACTTGACATTAGTTATTTAACAACATTGAAAATTTAACACTGGTTATTTGGGTCTTTATTAGTTTATAAATTAGCATTCATAATTCGGCTGACACTCCCTTTTACTCCCAGAATGAAATTTTTTTCATGAAACATCAGAATTTGACGCAATGACGATCGACTACAGTAATTTCTGCTGCTTCCAGTGGCGACTTTTTCCCCCCCCCCCTTCTTTTTAAACAGAAACTGACTCACATTTGTGCTTTAAAGCTGAAAGACCACTGCAAACCATCTTATGTTTAACGATCACGGATATTATCGGGTTTTGCAAGGGAAAGCCCAATAGTTTAAATAAGGCGATAGTTTAATTACAGAGGAATAAAACACGCTCTTCTGGGAAAGAATCGTTTTGCTGCAAGCAGGAACAAAAATTTTTTGGCATCCTTTCCGAAATTCCAAGCATACTGAAGCAAAATTAGCTATTTTGACTATTTGGCGAAGAAAAATACAAAAATTCACTATTGGAGCAGGATGGCGCAAGATGTTAATTGGGCTCAGTGCGACGCAATTGGCACAGAGTTCCCACTCCTGCAATTTAATAAAAATGTTTGAAAGCAAAAGGTTTCATGCTATGCTAAATTAAAAACAAAAAATTAGTTCCATAGTTTCAAAAAAAAAAAAAATCTGTAAATTATAGAGTGTATATAGCAAGCCTGTATAATATCCTGGAGGTCACTGCAGAAAGCTAGTTCAGCTTCCAGCATGGTGAATTCACTAGCATGCTGTCTACTGTGGGAACTTTCAGCTCGGAAAACTGGTCCGAATGTATAAACCTGTGACAGTCCACTGAAAAAAAAGTAGAAGAAAATTTAATTAACTATCATGAAAATACACGTCAATACCTTTTGGAGACATATTCATACGTAGAATCATACAATTTACAGGTGCTTTAGGTCTGGGATCTAAAACAATCTAAAAAAAATCTGCAAATAAAATAACTGAATATCAAGTTGACGACATTTTTGTTAGTGATGTACTGATGCAATGATGTCTGGAGGCAGACACCTTTAGAGTTCAGAGGGATTATGGGGTACGTAGAACTAATGAACCCTCCCTTGGCTGAAAAGAAAGGTGTGGCTGTTGCTTAGGATCATGACATGAAGTCATTAAGACCAGAGTCACTCTGTCATCTGTCTTCCTATAATGGAATTAAAACCCTAGAAGAGATGGCAGAAAGTGTTCTGCTATCTCAAAAAGCAGGCTACAGATGAAGATGACGTCTTTGGGAAGCATAATGAGCTTTTTTAAAAAATGCAATTTACTTATAGCCCCCTTCCCCCATCACAAACAGTGGGGCTGGACAAATCTATTGCCCAACATGGATGGGGAATGGAAAAATTCAGCTCGGGCATATATTTTTTGTCCCACCAGTGTCAACAAGAGAAGGTTTTACTGTACATATATTTCTTATTATGAAAATTCTTCTGTAAGTATTTTCATCAATAGAGGGCACCACATTTGTTTTGAATGTGTGGGGAAAATTTTATAAAAAGGGAAATTTTGTTAGGCCACACTATAAAAGTTTTATGAAAGTTCTTTTACAAAATGAAACCAATGAGCTTATTGGTTGTATTTGCTCTATTGTAACTGGTATGCTCATTGGTTGCATTTGTCAAGGTTGGTGTAGTACCAGTCTTATACTACGTGGCCATCACTGATCAAAACATGGAAGGAATTGTTTTTTCGGGTTCGAAGACTGTCGTCCGTTTGAGTTGGTTCTCAACGTTTCCCCAACACTAGTGGTTGGCATCATCAGGAGAATTGATAAACTGGATCAAAGTCAAGTTTTCCGGAGTCTCAGGTTGTATTTATGCACATAAGTGGTTTGAACTACACTATTGTTTTGCGATTGGTCAGTTGATTCTATGGCTGGCAGCGTATTGTAAACAGTTGTTATGCTGGTAGAACCCGATTGGCCGAGAGATGTGGAGTTGGCAACAGCCAATCAGATAACTCCACATCTCTCGGCCAATCGGGTTCTACCAGCATAACAACTGTTTACAATACGCTGCCAGCCATAGAATCAACTGACCAATCGCAAAACAATAGTGTAGTTCAAACCACTTATGTGCATAAATACAACCCGAGACTCCGGAAAACTTGACTTTGATCCAGTTTATCAATTCTCCTGATGATGCCAACCACTAGTGTTGGGGAAACGTTGAGAACCAACTCAAACGGACGACGGTCTTCGAACCCGAAAAAACAATTTTTATCAAATGATGGCAGCGAAAACCTTATCAACTATGGAAGGAATTGTCCAAAATCGACATGTGTGGGAAAGTTCCTAGTGTTGCAGAAAATTTTGAATTTCATCAAGAAAAGGAAGAATTTGAAAATTTTTAAATGTAGTGCAATGCTCTTAATTTTCACTATTATTTGCGTATTTTCATCATTATATAGCAGCGTATTCATTTCGAATGTGTGGGAAAAATTTGCTTTTTAAAAAAAAAGGGAAAGCTAAACAGTTTTTCGGGCATGTATTTTTTTTAAGTTACATGCCCAACTGAGCATGTAAATTTTTTAGAATTGTCAGCTCTGTCATACAGAACAGGGGTGCATAATGTCTGACAAAGTGTAATGGCAGGAAAGTATCAATACACACATTATACATAAATTTCAATTTTTGACCATAGTTCATCTAGAAAAATGTACAGGGCTCACACTCAAAACATTAGAAAAGGGGAAAAAAGTAGAACTATAAGTTATGATGGGGGGGGGGGGGCGGCGGAGGTACCACCCTTAGACAACATAATCATAACACAATTTAAAAAATCTCTCAAAAATTTTTTAATTTAAAATAAAAACTTCATAGCACTATTTCAGTATCCTATAACATTGACTCGAGCCAAAGCAAAATGACAGAAATGACTTGGTTGCAAAAATAATTTTTGGCCAAAACAGTTGTACTAGTACAACCACAGATAAATCTTTTCCGCCTCTCTATGACAATATAAATTACATTTTTTTTGAGCAGTCTTCCAAAGTGTGGAGTCTGTCAACTCTCTTGGACAATGCACAGCAAATTGTGGAAGGCATGAAATTTTTTTTAAGAATGACGCTCTTTTGAGACAACTTCCAAAAGCACAGACTAAATTACACAGTTTGATGTAAATAAGTCAAGGCGAACTGGCTTGGTTTTACTGCTCTCTCCATCTTTTTTTTAAAGGGATGTGTTTATATTTTACTGTGTTCAATGTAATCGTTTTTGACAAATGAAAGACTTTAATTTTAGCTCCTTGCTGAGCATTGTAAATATTGTTTATGCCTCTGTATTCCTAAAAATACAGAAGACAATTGAATGCTATTGGATAGGCATCAGAATCACCAAGCCTAGAATAAGCCTATGTATCAAACTGCTTTGTTATGCAAACTGTTATTTCACCTATACACAAAAAATGTGCACTATAATTTTGAACGATGAATGTTTTCCAAGACTATGAAGTAGTAAATACAAAATTACTTTTTTCACCCTGGCAGAAGTTTTTAATCACTACTCTATTTGTTGAACTTTCAAACTAAGCAAAATAAAAATTAATAAACAAATTAATCCACATACACCTCCCCAAATAACGACACAATTTCTGCTTTGGAAGAATCATTAATTGAAATCTACTACATTTGTATTATTCGGCAATATATCGATGATTCTCTTCTCAATTAAAATCAATTACACTAATTTTGTGGACTTGGTAGAAAAAAAACTAGAAAAAAGGTCATTTTTACCAAGAAGTAGGAAAATTACGACTAGTGGGAGCCCTAAATATGGGAGACCCTATGAGGAATACAAGGGATATATTGCCAAAAAAGTTGTCAAAGGCAAGCAAAGCTACTGGCATTTATCACTGAAAAATCACCAAGGGCTGAGAAATGAAGTGCCACTATAAACTGCAGTCTATCGAAATGCAATTAAAAAAAAAGTTTAATTTGACAAATATGTGAGATAGTGCTGAAAATATTTATATGGCTATAATTACCATAATATGTGTAATTTTTGAGGTTTGGAAATCTTGGTCACTGATTTTCAGTATTTTCAAGAAAAAAAAATTCAAATAAGCTTCATTGAAAATACAGGGAAGAAACAGGATATTTTCGTAATAAAAAGTTTGGAAAGCCAAAACTATGGGCATGTCCAGTAAAATGCAGGTCATATCGTTCCCTTCATGCTAGAAGCACAAATGTGCAATGTCCTTGGAACAAAAAAGAATGGAGGAAATGCGGTTTGAATGTTTACTCTCTACCCACGTTACTCGATTGAAGTTATTTTCCTAAAATGTTTTGTAACATGTGTTTCTACAGGGATACACATTCCCATATCAGGCAAAACTCAGACAACGAAATCAGGTTATGTATAAATACACCGATTTCTGGCCCCAAGTGATAGAAATATCTCATATCTACCTCCTCGGACTGAAAAAGTTGTGCACTTCTGATACAGAGGCTTAAGTTACAGTAAAAGTATTCTGTAATGGGAATCTCACTATTACAAGTGATTTCCAATGTTCTGCCAATTGGCTAAAGTAGAATAATTATAAAAACATTATTTCTCATACAGAATTAAAATTATCAACAAATCAGGATACTACATACTAATTGCAATGAAAAATCTATTACTACAGTTGATGCTTGCTTTTTACGAACCCATACAGATTTGAAAAACAGTTCATAAGGGTAACAGTTCAAGTATTACATCAGCAAATTTTTAGCCATTTTTGACCCCCTCCCCCGGTCAGCAAAAGTCAGCAAAACTGTGACCCTTGTCAGCACTGCCCCCACCTCCTAATGCCTACTGGTGAGATCAGAAACATAAATGGGAGGGGGCATGGGGGCTCCTGCGTTTTCCCCCCAGATGAAGAAAAATATTTTTTAATGTAAAAAACATTTAAAAAAATTAAAATTTCGAAAGAAAATAGCTTTATATGTTATTATAATCGATTTCTGTTAATTTCAATGCTACTTGAAGGGTAAGAACTCAAAATTTATCTTTAAGAAATTCATTGCGACCCACCCTTTAAGCCATATATGGTAAACCCTTGACCTGCGGACCAAGAAGACTATCTGATGTGGCTTGCCCCTAAAACCCAATTTTGTAAAAATGAACTAAGTGGCACATTTACTGATCGCTTAAATGACCCGTGGCACAATTTCATAGCATTTAAGTGGCCGTAGCACATTTTCAGATCACTAAAGTAAGCCTGTGGCACATTCAAAGATCACTTATGTAACCGACGACACAGTTCCAGAACATTTAAATGATCCATGGCACAATTTTAGAGCACTTGAGTGGCCCCACCCCAGTGCAATTCTACATCACTCACGTTACCCGTGGAACATTCTCTGATTACTTAAGTGATCCATGGCATAATTACGAATTACTTGAGTGATGCATTGCACAGTTCCACAGCACTTAAGCAGCCCGGACACATTTCCTGAGCACTTGAAGGATCTGTGAAACATTTAGAGATCACTGAAGTGGCTCTGTAAGGGATTTATCATTGGGAAGAATGTTAGTTCAGGTGCCCACAAACTAGCGAAAGATTTTTCTTGTTTTTGGCACACCGAGTAAGATGTCATCAAGAATATTTCATATTTTCATAAAGGGTGGTTGATGAGGTAAGCATCATCTAACCCCCCCCCCCCCCCTTGTCATCAAAAGTCACCAAATCAGAAACCTCCTACCCTCCATCGATGCTGACATAATATTTGAATGACCCCTAATATCAAAAATTTGTAAATGAGAAAGACATTTAAAAGAATAGTATATTGTTTGGGAACAGAAGATTAGTTCATAAAAATGTGCAGTTCATAAATTGAAAGTTCCTAAAATCTAGTGTCTACTGTGTATTTCTTCTTGATATAATAAGTTCTCACTATAACAGACTTCTATTGTGCAGCAAAACCATTTAAAGTTGTTTTTTTTTGTTCTGATATGAAATAGCACAGGGAAATGATGTAATGCACAATTTACAACATCTGTACTATAATCAATATACCATTATTTGTACCAGGCAACAGCTTCTAAATGCAGCTGTGATGAAACGGTCAAGTACGATGGGCTTCCAAAGAACTCCTCAGTTTCAGGAACAGTGGTTGATGTGGAGACATGCTGAGGAATGTGATCTTTCGAGCAGGCATCTGATTCATTGTTTGAACTTGTATTTGTGGGAGTTTTAACGACGTTCTTGTCAGTTTCAGAGGATGAATATTTGCCTCTCTAAATGAAAAATTAAATGCACATTTAAATAACAATGAGATGACTGCAGGTTTCACGAGCCAACCATTGGCAAGAACTGACTAAGCGAGTGTATTCACGCAGTAAAATATTAATAATGAAATCACATTAAAAAATGTATCAGCTAATTTTGACCATTGAAAAATATTTGAAATAATCTGAATATTAACATAGATGGTTGAGAAATGCTGCTATAGTGCAATATAGAGAACCAAAATATTTCTCCTACAACATTCTGCAAAATTACCACCATAAAATTTCTTGAATATGGCAATAGCAGGGGTGGGAAGTGACCAAGTCCATTTTGGAGCAGCAAAATTCAGGATTTGGAGCAGCAAATTGAGGATTCGGAGCAGTTTTGGAGCAGAAAATTGAGGATTCGGATCAGTTTTGGAGCAGCAAAATATAGGATTCGGAGCAGATATTTATAAATTGGAGTTTAATTAACAGTTTATTAACAGGAGTTTAGTATTGGATATTTAACATTTTCATTAGTTCTCATCCCTTTCCAAAATAAAACAACTGCACTGTCTTTTGTTATCAAACATCTTTTCATCAGCTTGTTTTTTGTTTTTGGTGTTTCAGGCTTTTGATACCTTGTTTGAAAGAGCGGCTGTCATAAAATTTTTCGCACCATTCTATTTAAGATGATTTTTGCTGAGGGCACTATTTTCTGTCTGTAGCAGAAGCAGCCCTTCAAAAATGGGCTAAAAATTTTCTATAATCTTTATATAGATATTATAAATTTTCTATATCAGGTTTTCAATTTTTTTATACTCAGAAAGAAATTGTTGCAAAATGGAAGAGAATTTCGGAAGAATCAACACGATGGTTGGCGATTCAGCACTCATTATTTGGCGAGATTGGCGATTTAAAGCTCGTTATTCGGCAGAGTTTCTAAATTAGCAATCGTAATTCGGCGGACATGCTCTTTTTACTCCTGGAATAAAATTTTTCACGAAACATCGGTATTTGACGCACTGACGATCGACTGCAGTAATTTCTGCTGCTTCCAGTAGCGACTTTTTTTTAGAAAACGGAAACTGACTCGCATTTGCACTTTAAAGCTGAAAGACCATTGCAAACCATTTTCAGTTGCACGAACATGGATATTATTGGGGGTTTCGCGATGGAAAGCCCGATAGTTGAAGTACAGTGAAATAAAACATGCTCTTTTCGGAAAGAATTGTTTCGCGGCAATCAGGAACAAAATTTTTTTGATGTCCTTTCCAAAATTCCAGGCATACTGAAGCAAAATCCGCTATTTGGCGCAGAAAAATACGAAAATACCCTATTGGAGCAGGATAGCGCAAGATGTTAATTTTGGCGCAGTGCGGCACAATTGGTGCAGAGTTCCCACTCCTGCAATAGTTCAAGAAACTTTAACATATTCCACATATTTATCACCCTATTTAAGAAAAAAATTTGTTTGAAATCATAATCGAAACTTATTTGAAATGTCTCACTCTAGACATTTACACAGGCCAGACTGAAAGATCATTCTGATTCACACAATAGCATAATAAGCTTTATTACTAACTGCATTAACACACACAATAGCCATAGAGAAATTCAACCAACTACAATGGGCGCCAGAACAGAATCTCAACAACCAAACCGAACAGTGCATGCATTTCTGAGCTCATGCTTTGCATTGCTGCCAATAAGCTGTGACCAAATAATACATATATATAACACATTCCCTTCTAAAAGAAAGTCTGCACTATAAATGGATGTAAGGAATTCATAAATTAAAGGAGTCAACAAATTGCAGTTTGGCCATATTTTATACGTTGTCATAAGCCTGGGCACCAAATCCTGGGGAGGGGGTCTGAAGCCCCAGGGCCGTCATTTCAACTTTTTCCAGGGGGGGGGGGAAAGAGCATGTACTAAAGGTACGCATATATATATATATTTGTGTATACATATATACCATTTGTAGTGTATTTTCAAAAGCTGGGGGGGGGGCAACAGCCCCTCTAAATGACGGGCCTGCCTCAAGCTAATTCTATTTGTGTGTCCCCAAGAAATTTAATTGCAGGGAAGACAAATGATGTTATCGAAAAGTCAGCTTCTATTGTGATGCAACTTCAAAGTCTCTCACGGGAAAATTTTGTTTTTGGTGCAAGGTGACGCAGAATTGAAGAATTTCAGCATTTTTGTAGCAAATAGCCAGAAACTGTAGCAAAATGTAGCAGCTTGTAGTGATTGTAGCAGATTTTCCACTCCTGCACCCATTGTGTGTCGAAATGCATTAGGAGTTTTTGTATGTTAAGGGTATTTGCCTTATTCGTTGGTGACTCCTTAATAATGATTATTTATTTATGACTATTTTTCTTTTAAAAAATGTATACACATTTTACGTACCTTTACAGTGAACACTTCCCCAGCACCTTCACAATCATTTGAGGTGATAATTGGAGTGTGCACATAATGGAAACCATGATCCTAAGAACAGCCAATACTAACATTTATAGAATTTTCTAAATATACATGTATTTATCGTAACTTCTGTAACAGCATCAAAAAATTAATAATACACAGTCGGCTGTCAGTATTTGCAAGATTCATATTCCTGGTCATTTTCCATGTTTTTGTAAAACACTACTGCAGTACTATTTCATTCATCTGAGCACAATATTAATTGTGAACTAAATGAGAAAGAAAATCCTCCTAAACGTTTTCTATTGCTTCTAAAAATGTTTATAAAAGACGTTTTAAGACTTTATCAAAGTTTATCTAAAGTTTAAATAAATGTTTTTGAAAATTGCAAAAAAATTTGTAAAAATCTTGACCACATTTGCCTGACTGCCGAGATTGCCAGTTATTATGGCATCAATGAAATACAGTTGAATATACAGTCAACACTAGTTATAACGACCAGTATAATTCTATTACAATGACTGCTTGCTTATCATTGTTTTATTATCTCACATCATGGCTCATTCACACTTTCCACGTGACTGATTTTTTTTTTACCTTATTCTGAATTCTAGATTTTACTTGATTTCATCATGTGAGAATATAGATGCAAGTGAACTTATTTTAGTTAGGTTTAAACCTAACTGTATTTAGTTAGGTTTTGAGCCACACATAACATAGTATTTTCGTAAGTAGAATGCACACACTGTACTGCATTATGGAGTACCGTGTACATTTGTATTAAAATTGTGGCTTTTTTTTAAAACATTTTTATTGACATAATCTAACAGAATACACAGAGAGTTCGGTGAACTTTCTCGAGTGGTGAACATCATTCGTCTCACTTGAAAACTGGATACTCCGTTATCGACGCAGGACTTACAAGTTGTTCTATGATGTCTCACTGACAATAGATGATCCCTGGATGTATTGGGTGAGACGTTTCATGTTATTTTGTGAATCAGTTGTTGATATCAATGTCAATTTCTGAACTAACATGTTTTATATTGAACTCTACTGTTTAACTTGTTTAAAATGCTGTAACAATAAATGCTTTGATTTGGAACTTGCTTAGTTCAGTTATTATTGCCTGATGAATTAATTGGATCCTTGAATCACAGGACTGTAGCTTGTAAAACGTTACACAATGATGTGGACAGGGAAGAAATCAGAGAATTAATTAGAAGTGATTCAAAAAAACGACAGAAAAGGGATGAATCGAGCTGGCTATTCCTGAAAACGAAGCAATACCCCATAAAGATAATCACAATTACGAAGTGGAAGACAAGTTCATTAAGAGCAGCATAGTGCAAGGGTTTCATAAGTGTAAATCGGCAATGGATTACTTCAATGACATAGACCCGTCTATGTGTGGCATGCTTTTCACATGTAAGAAACCATACTCTAAATGTGATGAATGGAAGAGCGCCACACTTCCTGCTCAAGAAGATCATCACAAGGCAATCCAACAAAACAAGAGTTGGAAAATTAACTCAGAACATTAATTTCAACACAGAATCAAATTTAACATTTAAATTTATAAACTTCCAATTTTGACAAATTAAATTTACCACTGCAAGTTGTCACATTGCCAGTCAATATTTCCAGCCTATGAGGGTCAGTTCATCACAACCGGGAGTCCGATGTCAGCTCATCAATTCCATTTGACTATTCATTTGCATCTGAGGGGAATTCTTATAGGTTGAAACGGTCTTGAGTAAAGATGGAGAAAGCTATCCCATGGCTCCAACATTCTGATTCTCCAGATGGAGTTAACCAGCTGTAACATAACTTACAGACCTAGCACAAATGTCCAGAAAAATCCTTTAAATTTCTAGATTATTGCCAAAAATGTGTGATTATCTTTTTGTTCATCCAATCATGATCTATCCGTCTTTTATTGTTGAAACATAAATCGTCAAACTTAAGATGGAATTTTTTTGATGTAGATCAAATATGCAGATTTTTGTAAAATGTCTGCTATGACATGTTGCTTTTTGCCTTGAGACAAATGCCATCTGTACTCTGTCGGCACCAAGATTTAAACAGGTTATTTTTATATGAATACTATTCATGTTGGCAGCAATATCGCATTTCATTTTGTTTTAATGATTAATTGACACGCAATCGTTCATACTACTAAATCTCATTAGGTCGTTGGTCTGAAAAGATAGCCCCATATAATGAATTTACATTAATTAAAGTAAATTTGTTATTTTCTAGGCTGGTCCAGATTTTTATGTACAGTCAAGTCGTAACATTCCTATGAGATTCTTTGAAGGTTTTTGAACTCTAGCAAAAAATTACCTTCTGCAATCTGAAGCACCGGATTAGATTTTAGTGGTTGTAATCCTTTGCTGACTATACTGCTACAACTGATAATATTGAGAAATTCTTCGTTGGCTCACTTGATCAATTTTTGTTACATGCCACGTTTCTGACAATCACCTCCTAAGATGATTCACTAAGAGCACTTGTAGTAATCTATTGCCATCTGATCATTTTTGTCGCACCACAGTCATTTTCTGCACACGAGGGCTAATTAGACCGGGACCTACAATTTATCGCCGATTCCGAACGGCAGGCTTGTTTTTTTTTTTATACTCATCGAGAGGTTGGTGCGCTAACCCCTCGAGGGGGGACTCCCTGCGGTAGCAATTTTTTGCTGCGGTCAAGTCGCCGTTTTTTGTTGTACCCCTGTGTCAGGAAAGTTTTCTGAAAAGGACGAACCGGGTATCGAACTCACGACACCTCTAAACATCCTTTGGTACTTTAGGCGAGCATCTTATCGACCGGGCTACCGCGCCCATTGCCATCTGATATAAAGGATGATAAGATGATGATGATCTTCCATTGTCCTCAGAATTCAACTGTTTGAACAACATCAGTCAGTTGGCAACAAAACCTCATGAAAACTTTCTGAATCTCGGTGTGATAGATTTTTATTTTTGCTGTGAAAGGTATGGCACTTGATTCTAGGACAAGTTTTTGATGACTCAAAAAAAAAAAATCATGTTGTGATGAAATGTTAATTGATAATCATTCTCTATCATAATAAATGCCTCTTGGTGGGAAATTATTTTCTCGAAAATCCTTTTGTTGTCTGCATGATTTGGATGTGTTAAGAATCTGGTGGTGCACCAGGATTAGGTTGCACAGTAAGTGGTGAAGTGAATGCTACTGAATGTGAATGCAGGATTAATGCACTGAGACGACGTTGTTGTCACTGTATCAGTGGAACTTTGGTTAATGAGCAATTTGCATAAAGAGCAAAAATTTTAAACAAATTTTGATTCGATTAACGAGCGATGATTCGCATTACGAGCAAAAATTTCGCACTTTGTTTATTTAATTTCACGTTATCATAACTGAGCTGAGAGTTTTTCCATCTCTTTTGTCCACACAAGTACTGTGAAATTGTAGGTAATATTCTCCCCTAGTCTTCGGTCAACATGCTTAACTTGAGAAATCAACACCCCCCTACGAACGTGACTGTTTCGATATGATAGTGGATACATTGTAACCACGTGTATGTGCGCTTAAAGCATTTTTTAATTGTGCTTGGAGAAAACTGTGGGTTGATTGCATTACCTACAGAGACTTTGAGGGACTAGCTCATGAACAAGGGTCACAATTTCTGAAGAGATTGTGTCCTTGGGGAAGACCATAAGACTGGAGTGCATTAGCCCGACATTCAAGAATAAGTGGAGGAACATGGTCATATCCACAGATGAACTGATGGATCTCAATTGTGCACAACAGCAAGAGATTATGCACGTAGAGCTTATTATGACCTTGCTTATAATGATTAACGAAAGAGCTTATAATGATTAACGAAAGAGCTTATTATGATCTCATCTGAGCCAGACGAAGAGTGAAATGAGAAGTCCCTCACTTCAAATGAGATTAAGAGATGTGTAGAACGTGGAAATCTGTGCAAACTTTCATAGAAAACCCCCAAATAAAACTATAACAGTGGAAACAATAAATTTGTCCAATGATAGTGCAGTTTCCCATTTCCGAAAAAACCAAAAAAGAGCCAAAAGCAAGTGTCATAGATAAGATTCCATTCTAAAGTCACACAAAAAGAATAAGTTTATAGACGGTCAGTGCAGTGCGTAAGTCGTCCTATACAGTAGTCCTTCTCCTCCTCTTTCTGGTTGTTTAGAGTAGGTTAATTTGTAAACATTATCCTATTTATCGTATTATTAATTTTTAAATATTTCATTGTATTATTTATTATATTATTATCGTGTTGCATTATAGAATAGACGTTTTTATTAGTCATTTTCATATGAATGAATAATTGTGGAACGCATTAGCTAAGTTTCCATTATTTCCTACAAGGAAGTTTGATTCGCATAATGAGCACGTTGGTGGAATGAATTAAGCTCATTAACTGAAGTTCCACTGTATATAGCCAGCAATTGGAGAGGCAACCAATCATGGCCGACTGTATAACATTGTTGGTCAGGATTTTCCCAGTCACTGGAATCACCAGCCAATAGCGGCTATGACAACATGTTTCGAGGTAAACCAGGTAGGCGTCTCTCGAGGATGATGCAGTATCACGTCATATGGACACTGGATCACAGACTTGTGATAACAAGGTGAAAATAATTGATTACACAAATATTGTTAACTTTATAGCACTTATTATGGATAGAGTGGTTCATTTCCACTCACTATGGGTCCATACTGTTACATAACATATTTACTGAAATGAAGACACGGCTAATAAACAATATGTTGCTCTTTCAGAAGACATCACCAAAAATCATGGAACATCCCCTTCTACTTCTGCCATACAAAGCAGGTATTAATAAAGGAGATGCCTTGAAACCTAAAGTTTATGCGGTGGGTTATTCATTGATTTTCAGTATTCAGGTGACATCCAGAACATAACCCCTGTGAATACAGAGGGTCAACTTTACAATAAGTTCACTAGAAGTACAACAAGGCCTAAAAATTATTCAAAATATTTATTTTTTCATCTTGTTGAATTTTTGAATGTTTGTGACTCAAATTTGTGAGGAAACAGGTCTAATTCTTTCAACCTGTCTTGACGAGTTGGGGGGGGGGGGCCCTCAAACATTTTTGGGAATATTTTAACTATTTGTAATAACTTCTGTAAAAATATCCTTTAAGCAATTGAAGAATAAATCAAATTAGAAATAACAAAATAAAATGGAGGTTAGTTTCTTATGAGAATTTATTTGACCTATAATATTTAAACATGTATAAAGAACCCTCTCATTTATTGGACTTAAAATTTAAAAAAAAAATGTTGAAAAAGATGCCTATAATACTATCCATGTATAAGAAACCCCCTCCCCTATTTTAGGGACCAAATTTTTGGCAAAAAAGCATTTTATATATATATATATATATATATATACATATAATATATATGTTGTAAATAACATATATTATAATATACAAATACATGTACACAGAACATATACATGTATAATGTATATGTTCTGTGTGTATATATATATATATATATACAGAATTTTTTTTTATGTATGATATGTTACTCATTATTTTCATTTCAGATTTCTGAAATTTGATATCCAATGTCTATAATGCCAAAATAAATCAAATTTTCTAATAAGATTCGAATTACAGTATGACCACATGGATTCAAAATGCAAAAAAAAAAAAATAATTTAAGATGAATGAAAAACTTCAATAATTTGAGGCCATAGGCAGGGCTCCCCAAAGCCGAATCTACCCACCCATGATGCCATTACATTTAACTGACAGCTAATAGAGCTTGGCTCTATATCTTTCTTCAGAAATACATTAGATTTACTGGATATAAGTGAGCCAAAACACTAATGGGCACAACTGGACACTTACCCCCCATAACAACATTTAATGGTGGAAAGCTTGTGGGAGGGAGCAGTTGCTCAAGATTTGTATAAAATGGCTCAACACATGGTATAAATTCTTTCTCCCATTCTTTTCAAGCACCTCTTCTGAACTGTTCAGATTAAGGGTGATTAATTGCCTTAGTAGGGTGATCTGGTGTAATGTGAGACAAAATCAATAGGTTATGTAAGCCAAAAAGGTATAGAAAAAGATAAAGAAATTTTTCTTTAAATTATTTAATAGTATCTCACTAACCTTGAAAAAATCATGGATGGCGTGAGTTGCACAGCTCCTCACCCTTAAAATGGATCCAAATGTTTTTGTTTTCGGTCTCAGGTGTGGATATGACCGGACATATTCTGAGGTGTACTTCTGGCGGTTCAAGAAAGGATAGTCCTGTAAAAAATTGAATAAAATTTTTCAATTTATTTTTTTCTTCTATGATAAAATTTTCCATCCAGAAGCTATTAGAGTGAAAGAAGTATTTTTCAAAAGAATTCCTATTTTTGGGTCAAATACAGGGCTTGAAAAACCCCCCAAGTGCCCACGATGATTAAGAAAATAGTATCTGGGCCAAAAATTTTCTATGTGTGGTTACTAAATTGAACAAAACATGTTCTAAAAACAAAACATGATTTTTGAAATTAATATCAACATATCTATCAATACTGAAGGTGATCACTATGTCCTGAAAAAACTGAAAGAAACACTTTTTTTACCTGTTTTTCTCAGAACAAAAATGTTTGGCTCTTAAAAAATTGTTCTGGTGATTCGATTTTTCTGCAATTTGTCAAGCCCTGGTTAAACACGGATAAAAATGCAAATACTGTGGTATTAATACAGTGGTAAAATCTTTTTACTAGTATTTTTCAAGCTTCCTAGGCAAGCCATTGCTTGCAGTCTGAACTCTTTTTAGCTTGCAACTTGGATAGCTTGCAATTTACAGGTTATTTGTAATTTGAGGTACCAAAGTTACAAGCTAAAAATAGTTCAGACTGTAAGCAATGATTTGTTTCAGAAGATTAAAAATGTAAGCAAAAAGATTTTATGACACATGGAGGCTCATGTAATATCAATTTCAGGAAGAATTTTGAGATACAAAAGTTTTACTATACAGGTCATACCTTGGTCAACAAAGCTAATATGTTTTGAAATCACATTAATTAACCCACATCTTTGTCAGCAAAAATGTGATTTCCATAGGTTTCTATGAAAAATTGTTTAATTCAGGGATAGGCAACTTTTCTCTGTTCAAGAGCCATCATAATGGTCATCTGCAGCTGAATACCGTTGAGGATTTTTTTACTCCATGCAACACCCGTACATTGAATATTGTATTCTATATTAAAAACTGACGCGAAAAAGTCATTGAAAGTACTACACATGCCTAAATTGCAGTCTACTCTATACCCTCCTATAGAGAGGGGGCTAACTGTCAAATTGCAGGACTAATTGCATCCATTATTGGTGTACCTAAAAATGATTTTGGGTCGGAGCCAATGTTATCTGCCAACCTAGATTCAACTTCCTTTTTACTATCCCTTATCACTTTCTTCAATGCCTTTCTTTTATCAGTAAACAATAACAGATCATCTCGTCCACTTTTATACTCTCTGAATGTTCTTTTCTTTTCAAGATAAAGGTTACGCATGCTATCCATGAACCATAGGGAGCATGATGTACAAACACTTTTTTCGAACAAAGGGTATGACGTCGTGCAAAACAAAGGACAGCTTCGTACTAAATTCTTCCCATTGACCAACCACCCCAAATGATTCCAACTGGTCTTTGAAAACTTCCGCTAACCTTCCTCTCAAAACATCAAAGTTAGTTCTCAGAAAACAAGGAACCAGTCTTTTGTTATCAACCTTACCCGAGGCAAAGTTACAGAGAAAACTAACAACACAATGATAACTGGAAGGAAACTCATCTTCCACCAAAACATGCTCAACAAGATCCTTAGAACTAGTAATAACTAAATCCAAAATAGAAGTAAAACTAGTGGCTTCTGATACATGCTGATACAAAAAATTATCAAGCACCAACTTAAGAAAGTCCCTTTCATATTGATCTCAAGCTGAAAGATCCTCCCAATCTATACTCGGGTAATTGAAATCCCCTACTATTACAACCCTTTTACGCTTACACATGTAGGAAATTTCATCACAAAGTTTGGCGATGTACTTTGGATCCCTATTCGGTGGACTGTAACAAACCCCAACAATAAGTGTATGACGCCTTTTGTTTTCAAGCTCAACCCATACAGTTTCAATATCACTTCTCTGCATGTTACACTCTCTAGCCTTCAAACATGATTTCATGTATATCATCACTCCACTCCCTTTCCTATCCAATCTATTTCATAAAAAAAGTATTGTATCTTGAGATGTGAGAACAATTCATTCTCATCGTTTTAATTTAATCCCAATAATGTTTTAACCCTCTGACTGCTCAATTTGTGGACCGAAATTGCTTCAAAAATTGCGTAATTTTTTTCAGTGAATTTTAAAAGTGAAGTTTGTGCGGTAATACCACGTGCGTTCAAATGCCGCAATTTAGTGGACAACTAACGACATCTGTTGGCCAAAACATAAATGAAACGTCTAATACTGTATAATTTATTTCAGTGGTTAAACGGGGGAAAAACGGGATGCGCTCCTCAATAAAGGAAGAAAAACACATGCCCGCGGAAATCGCGGGATGAGCAGATTTTGCTACATTTGAGTTGCCCGTGGAAATCGCGGGATGAGCAGCCAGAGGGTTAATGTAAGCTACATGTTATATTCAGGTAAAGATCAGTCAACCATGTAATAAAGAAAATTATGACTAAACGTTAGCCAAGAGCTTTAAGAAAAGAAACTTTTTTTATGACATACTGAAATCAAACTTCAAATTATCCAAAACACTATGAAAAAAAAATTGAATTAAACAGGTAATTTCAACATTAAACTGAATATGAAACTAAAGGGGATTTCCTTAAATTCAAATTAACAAAATTTGCCTGTAAACTGATCAGACTCAAAAGACAGGGATTCTGATGATTGTTGTGCGCAATTCAGTTCACAATGCTGCTGTAATGTGTGCAGGGCAACATACTAGTCAGTCAGGGAAAACACACATTTAGGAGCCTTATGTAAGGAGCAGTCAGAGGATGGATTCAGCGCCCTCTCTGGTACAGAATCCAGGGCACCAGACCCAACTGCCTCCCTAGTTGTGGCCCTAGTTATGTGTTCATCCACGTGAATCAAAACGTTTTCTAGCCAAATCCGTATTTTTTAGCCAAGTCAGAAATATCACGAAAAATTTGTAAGCCCAAATGTTCAGTAAAATAATGATGAAATTGAATCTCACCTCAGAGCAACCACCGAAGCATTTCCATTCATCGCAAACAAGTTCCACATCCTGGCCTTTGTGCTTACTCTCTATAAGCTTTCCTGTAACAGATATTGAGCTGCCATATGCAGGGACCCTAGAAAAGGCACATGAAATCGCATGACACATTTTAAAATGATTGTGATTTAATCAACTCAATGTGTAATTCATTCAAGCTAAAGGAATTCAATTTTAAAAAAAACATGTTCTCAATTGATGAAATAATAGTTGAAAGTTCAATATTTTTAGACTTTTGTAAGTAACCTTGTAACCTTCTAAATCATTGTGCATGATTCCTTACAAACTACTGCCACTGTCATGTCTCTTTCAAGTTGAAATTACAGTAAAACTTCAGATTATGAGTAAAGCCGGGTTTTCCTAGAAGTAGAATTTCAGCATCGTGTGCAGCGTGAAAACGCTGATTGGTATAAAACTTGAAATTCAGGTTTATTTGGCCAATCAGAGTTTTCACGCTGTACACGCTGTAGAAACCAGCTTCTAGGAAAACCTGGCTTAACTCATTTTACAAGTGTTTCTCAAGACAACCAAATTTTTAAAAAAATCTTGACTTGATAATAAAGCAATGACTTGCAATACAAGTAAAAATTTCACTCTGACAGGGACGTTTTAATGAGTTCAGGTTCTGAGCTAAGCATTTTTATAGGCTTCTTTTATCATTATAATTAGTGAAAGACCAAATTAAAAATATATATACAGTCAAACTCAGTCAATAAATTTTCTTAATATCAATAAAGACATTGATGACTCGATTATGAATTTTTTCATTACAACTGAGGGGTTCATGTTTTTAATCCTTAACTGACGTTGTGAAAATTCTGTGCGTAACTGGCCTCGTGGGGTCATTTTGACCCCAGCAAGTATTAATGCGCTTCAAAAATCAACAAAAGAAATTTTTGTAAAAGCAATGGGTGTTTTTACGTGATGTCATTCATTCATCAAATATAATTCACAAAATAATTTTTTCAAATTTTTTTCATGGATTTCCTCAAAAATGGTCATTTATTAAGACACATTTGAAAAAATGGAGGAATACATGACTTTTGACATTTTTTTAAAATTTTACATTAAAATTTTGAATGCAATTTTCATAATTAGAAAATGAACAAATGAACATATATGATTAAAATATAATCAGAAAATAAAATTTACAAATTAAAATAATATTTACTATATTTTCACAAGCACCAAAATTAGTCTAAAGGCTCAATTACATTGGGCGAGTTTACTAGCTACTCGCTTGCAGTTTTACGCGCTGCTACTAAACTCGCTCTGTGTAATAACATTAGCAAGTAAAATCGCCGCTCGCTCTGCTAGTGCAAGATAAGTTGAAGGGTAGGCTACTTTTCTTGCTACTCACCGACGTTTTTGTTATCTCTTTGGTGCAATATGGGTGTGGCTATTTTTTTTTCCTCTCGCTTTGGCTCGCAACAAAAGAGAAAGACGACAATATGCAAAAAGGAAGGGAAAGAAAAAGAGTTGCTAGCTCATCTAGTGAACAATTTTACTAGCCCTGTGTAATTGAAATTCGTTGCGCTAGTTGAAACCGTTTCGCTCGCCAGCTACTTTACTCGCCAGAAAATAGCTAGTAAACTCGCCCAGTGTAATTGAGCCTTTATTCTAAGTCCGAAATATAGTACTTGCAAACAACACCATGGCATGTTGATCACACATTATCTTACATGCAATTCATTAACAACACAATCCGCATCTTGGATATCCGATGTTTCACCATTAATGTGAAACCATTATCGAGAAAATTTATGCTCTTTCGATACACCATTTCGATCTGAACATTCTCGCCGTCAGACAAAAAAAAAAGATTTACTCAAGTGGCGTAGTGGGGTCATTTTGACCACATGGAAACTTTTATCAATTATATAGAGGGAAGAAAAAGTAGAATAACATCATAAATTTGTCAAACAAGTGTAAACGACTAGCTCGAAAGGTACTAAAAATAAGATTGCCAAGATGCATTTCTTTCTCAAGGGGTGAATGACCCTATCCTACTAGTTAAGGGTTAAGACCTCTTTTTGATGGAAAATAGAATCATGCGTAATCAAACACTATGTGCATGAAATTGTTATTTCATTATGATTATGGTGCGAAATTAGGACCACAAATATAGGTACTGCAGATTTTTGTCAAAGACACTGTCAGAGAAATTCCCAATAACTGCTTGTAAATCACCTTTGTGAGAAAAAAAAATTATAATGACATGTATGTGGGATGGATATTTATATCTGTAGTCATAATTTATTACAACATAATTTATAAAATAATGCAAATCATCTTAATTCCATAACTTCAGTAAAGATTATGAATTAAAGTAATCTTTGATGAAAAACATCATGTTAAATAAACTTTTCTGAGGATGATGTCACTCTTTGCTACCCATACGAAGGATTTTAACAACTGGCTGATACAAAGATATATTTATATAGGAAAGAGAAAAAAATTTTCAACTGCCTTGCGGAGAATCGAACCCACATTCTTTCACTTTCTGAGTGAACACCCTAGTAAAAAGGCAATAAATATGTCAGTCTTTTTTTGGAGCTCGTGTGCACTGAACGGGACCGTACCGGGATGGTCTGACCTAACTCAGGCCAAAGCTCACAATTGTTGACACTGCCACCAGCTGGCAACTTATACGAGGATCATGTCACTCTTTCACTATCCATACGAAGGTTTTTAACAGCTGGCTGATGCAAAGATATATTTAGGAAAGAGAGAAAATCTAACTGTCCTTGCAGGGAATCAAACCCACTAGAATAGTCTAATGGTCTAAGCAGGCTCGTCATATGGAATATATATATATATATACACACACATTGAGTACATGTTCTTTGCCTTCCCCCCCTCCCCTAGAAAAAGTTGAAATGATGGCCCTGGGTCTACGGCATTCACACAGAAAGTGAAAGGATGTAGGTTTAAGTAAACTTTCCCCATCTACTTCTTATTAGTTGTAGGTCCTCGGCTGTACTTCTACTGCAATTTCAGGGCAAAATAACTGGGTTCTAAACTCCCAAAAGAAGAAAACACTTTATTTCATTTATTATCCAACATCCTCAACAAAACCTTCATGTCTCTTCCATACAAACTTTTACACTACTCTTTCTTTTTCGAAAGTCCCAATTTATTTTATTTTCTTTCTCTCACAACTTCTGTTTCTCCCAGGCCTTCCTCCCCCTCTTTTTTCCTGAACTTTACAGTTCGATTACCTGCAGTAGTTGAATTTTCTGTCTTCTAATGTGGTGTAAAATATTTTTTCTTTTCAAAATTAGTTGCTGAATGCCAATCACATCTGCTCTGTAATATAACATTTCCTACACACATTCACATGCATTTATTTTCACTTGTATGAAAAACAACTTTTTTTGAGATTCCATAAACTTTTGGGACAGAGTTTATAAAAAGAAAAGACTGAACATACTTATCAGTTGTGTCTTCAATGATTGTCTGCAGCCTTTGAAAACATGATCCATCAACAATGTCTACAAAACACAAGTTTTTATGTCGTCTCACAGCTTGGACCCAGCCCTGTAATAATCAACATTAAAGTATCAAATAACTGATGAAATATAATTTTTTTTAAAATAATCATAAAAAGAATTATTAGAATTTTTTCCTGGGTGTTATTTATGAATTTTCAAAAAGAAGAAACAAACACTATAGGCTATCTTGTATAATGGGTTGATAACTATGAGATGCTTTGTGGCAGTGTTTATAAACCTTTCTGAAAACAAGGATTAGTAAAATGTCTGAAAAAATTTGATAGACCACTTGTGTCCCGTATTACTAGACGTTCCGATAATTCTTGTTGTCCCGTTTTTTCACGATACTTATCTCAATTTTAAATACTTATTTAAGTCATAAATACAAATACAAATACAACGCCACAACATGCAAATTGCCCAACGAGGTGGCTGACTTAAGAACATCATGGATCCCCGAGCCCTACCTACTACTGCTACACCACACATGCACCCCGCCCACATCCCCCCCGCGGAACCTCCAACGAATCGGTACATGCGGGAATGTGCGTGTACGTGTAGTGAAACCTGACGTGAAGTTCTTTGTTTCTCTGTAATGCTTGTTATGTGTAGTGCTGCCATCTGCCACCAGTTTTTCTAACTATGAGTGAAGTGTTATGATTGAATGATTTATCGTTGTAGGACTGTTGCTCTCTGTGGCGAGACTTTTTAACGGGGAGATCGGCTCGCATTTGCGCCTTGAAGTTGGGAACCACAGAAAACCAACTTCGGCCGACCACCACTGTGGGGTTCGAACCCGGATCCTCGCATCGCGAGTCCGTCACTATAACCACTCGACCACTACAGCGGCTAACACACAACTTTTTCATAATATAAGTTATGTTATGAATAGAGCCCGGAAGTTTAGGCAGTAAAAATGGTAAAGGCAAAAAAGCACTAGAAATGCATAAAATAGGCACTAAAAAAAGCATTTATAATTTCTGGAAAACAGGAAAAATAACTAAAACAAAGGTATTAAGGGTCTAAAAACTAGCTGAAAAATTAATTGCATTTGATCTCTCTAGTGCTTCAATTATGGTTTATAATAGCTGCATTATAATGCAAGTTAGACTAATTTCAAGCCCGAAATAAAATGCCAGTAGACCCTCACTGTAGTCAATTCCAGGACCACAATTACCAGACGTGGAGCCTGCAGGGAAATTGAGCTCTTTCGAGTTACGAATAATTCTTGTTTATTTGTTGTATTATCTGTGAATGATCATTATCATTTGTATGGTTGAAACATAGCTACCTTGTTTTATTGTAGTAAAAAAAAGTTTTTTTAATACTATCACATGCTGGACTCCTTCAAGCGTGGGGCCCTGCGTGGCTGCATGTCTCACACTCTTGAGGGCGACTGATAAATTTAATCGAGTATTAAATATGTATGTAAAATAAATAGCCATGGTTGACTGCAGTGCATTTATGGTGTCAATAACAGCAGAACAACATGGGTCCCACAGCCCTGTCTGCTCCTACTCCGCCTTGTATGAACCATGACATCAATTGATGGTCGGTCAGCTATACATATACAAGGGAGTCCAATGACTGAGAGAGACGTGCATTGTGGAGAAACAAGAATTTCTAATTTTCCTCTGCTTTTCTAGCATGGGCTGCATTTATCTGAAACAAAATCATTCGCATCTAATACCATCTGGTCAAAGCAAAGTTTATGCATGGCAACACCAAGTTCTCTATCTCTCAGATCACTTATTTGCATTTAAATGGGGCTGGAAGGAGTGGGGCTTTCTGATGATAATTAGTACATAGAGAGTTGGAAAATTTTAAAAAGAGCAATTCTTTTGTTCTCAATGCTCGAACCATTTAAGTTTTATAGATTATGGCCTCTGAAATTCATTAATAAACTTAAAAATATATTAAAATAGGCATTTATGGCAGGAAAACTTCAAAAACCGCATTTTTACCATAAAAGTTTGAAAATAGGCAAAAAAGTCATTTATGGCATTTTGCCTGAACTTCCGGACTCTGGTTATGATAATTATGGTGAAAATTATAAATATTCATTTCACATATTTGTCAGGTTTAACATTTTGTTCATAATTTTTTTTAAAATTTAATTATGATTGTGCTTACTTCTGATGAGGATTCTGATGACAATTGGTGATTCCCTATATTTTACGGATAATTATTTACGATCCCAGTATACCAAATTTTACTTTCTCAATGAAATACGGTCATCATATCATTTGAATATTTTTTTTGTGAAATACATGTTTCCTTTGAAGAGTAGATAAACGTGGCCCAAGAACATTAAGATGTCACCGACGAATAAGGCAAATACACAAAAAATATGAAAACTCCTAATGCATTTCGACACATGAGGGGTGTCATCTTCAGAGGAAGAAATATTTAACCACTATTTCATGCTCACCGAGGATCCCACTTGGGTCATTCTGACCAAGACGTATGAAATGATTTGCCTTCAATGCTCAATGTCTTACACAGAATGTAACAATACCCCGCAAAGCAGAATATGCCGAAATCTGTTACGAACATGGCAGAACAATCAGTGCTACTGCAGAACAATCTGGAACAATCTTAAGAAAACACTGTTATAGGAACTTTTACTGTAGAACATTTCCAGGCAGCCAAGGGTTCATTGCAAAACAATGCAAAATTCTATTTTGGGAACAATAGCAATAAGTTCCTTAGCGCTTTCAGTTATCTTGTGGTGAAAATTAAGACGCCTTGATATTTGAAGGAACTCTATAGTGTACTGTTATTAGATGACTTCAGAAGAACGAAAACAAGTGATAAAGTTGAAATTACATTCAAAATGAATTTGAGAAAAATAAAAAATACTGTTATAACGGTTTTTTAAAAATCTCCTAAAAAATATAGTAATAGAAAGATATCGATTATCGTTGTAGTGAGGTTTCACAGTAAATTTAAAGGTTTTTCATCACTCCATCTAGCCACTGTTACAAAGCAACAGCAAAACTAGTTTGTAGTGTACATGTACGAGGTGCTCAGACTCAAGCTGTTTTCCTCTAGCCGTGTGCTATCAAACACTGACACTGTCGTGCGGTTCAGTAGCATGCTCTTTAATAAGCCTGCTAATTTCAAATACACATGTTGTGTATGAAGTTTTTTCAGGTGTGGATCCAAAATGATGTGACGGGAGGAATAAATTGTGTAAGTTAGTTTGATCTGCCTGTACTTTTACAGGACATACAAAATTTTCCTATATTAATTGGCTCTTGGGAGGGGTGGTTGTTCGCAGTCTCCCCACTTCTGGATCTATGCATGAGCAAAGGCAAACACCTTCAGCTGCGAATGAAAAACTGCAGGCAACTTCAGATTTAACCAGTCAACGGTCCAATTAATTTCTCCAAGCGTTACCCACAGTACCCACTTTTTTTTGAACATGCACACGCTTTTTCCTTTTTTTTCCTTCTTGGAAGTTTGAAATATTAAAATATTTTTTTATAGCATGGTTTTTTATAGCTCGAATGTGTTGAGACGTAATATGACATCCCGAAAGTGGGGAGGGGCGGTCATAATGTCCTGTGACTAAAACAAATACTGTTGATGGATTTATGTGGAACCATAGTAGTTGAATCTTTGCTAAAAGATATATGAGTAATAAAACAGATGCATCTTCGCAAGGGAGTTGGAAATTGAAACAAAAATGATGGGGATGCAGCTTTGCAAAGCATGACAAAGATAATAGTAATAATAATCTCAGACCTTGAAATATAATTGTCAACTCCACCTAGTGATGAGATAACAAAATAGAAGGATGGCTGTACAGAGATGGCAGCACATGTATGGCAAATTATTTCGTCATATCTATGTGAAAAAGACAGAAAAGTCGGTGTGTCTGCAAATGCCGTCGTAGGCAACACCATTACGTATATCAGCGACAGCAAATGCCATCTTAACCACTTGACTGGTGAAAAAGTCTGTGCGTCGGCAAATGGCATCGTAGGCACCAACATTACGTATGGCAGCGACGGCAAACGCCGTCATAACCACTTGACTGGTTAAATGGAGCAAAAGCGGGTATCTTCAGCTGGAAATGAATGGAGTCTAGGCAAGCATATTCGCTGGGAATTGGAGTAAAAGCAGACATTTTTAACTGTAAATGGAGCAAAGGCAGGCATGTTAAGCTGTGAATGGGCTGAGCCAAATATCTTCAGCTGCAAATGTAGCCAAGGTAGACATCTTCAGCTGCAAATGAGCCAAGCCAAATATCTTTAGCTGTGAAGAAGCTGAGCCAAATATCTTTAGCTGCAAATTAAGCCCAGCCAAATATCTTTAGCTGCAAATTAAGCCCAGCCAAATATCTTTAGCTGCAAATTAAGCCCAGCCAAATATCCTCGCCTGCAAATGAGCTTAGGTAGACATCTTCAGTTGCAAATGAGACAAGCCCAATATCTTCATCTGCGAATGGAGCGGAGTCAGGCATTTTCAGCTGCGGAGCTGAGCCAAGTATCTCAACCTGCGAATAAGCCGAGCCAAATATCCTCAGCCGCAAATGAGTCGAGCCGAGCCGAATATCTGCAGCTACGAATGGAGGGGAGGCAGGCAGATCCTGTGCTGATCATTCCGTAGTTTTCTGTGGGGCAGATAAAATTCCCCCCATATTATTCGGCTCACGGGAGGAGCGCTCTTCTTCCCCCCCCCCTCCCTTTGGATCTGCGCTTGAGTAATCATGTAGCAATATTATTAAATACAATCGAATAACAAATACAAATAAAAAGACAAACCTACATTCACTGTAATCACTTGATTAACGGGTTTATTCTTGATGGTTTCTTTGATCGTGGCCGCCGAACTGGACTTTCTCGCGACTTTGAAGAAATAATTATTAAAATGCATAAGCCGCGATCCCTTCAAAGCCAACCGCATGTTGCCGCCGGAAATGTAAACAATGACTTGACGTGACTTCAGAGCTGCCAGACGATTGACGATTAAAAATTTTTCTGCCAAAGGTAGTCCGAAATATTTGAACTTGATTATGGTCAGTTTTGCATTTATGAGATTTGGAGTGGAATTGTGGAAATACTGCAGCTGTTGCTGCCATCTATCCAAAAATTCAAAAACTTTATTAATGAATAACAGATAAAAATAGGACTCATGCTGCTTTCTGTTATTCAAAAAGCAAACGAAAAACTGTAAACTAGTACTATCTGTAAACCACAGATGGCAGTAAATTCTGGATGCCGGATATTTTTTTTTTTTTTACCGCTAGTTAAAGCGGTATTTTCATGGAAACAAATATGGTGGTCCTCTTGTTGGATTTGATTTGCAGCTAAAGCCGGGTTTTCCTAGGAATCAGTGCCGTCTTAACGCATGGGCCCACCCGGGCACGGCCCGGGGGCCTCAAGAGAAGAGGGGCCTCACAAAAATGAAATCCAGTTGAAATTTTCTAGGATTTACCAGATAGGGCGTCCGAAAAACCACTTGGCCCGGGGGCCCATGATACTCTTAAGACGGTCCTGCTAGGAATACCGTAGGTGTTTTTGTGTCGCTTGAACCGAACAGTATAATTTCGTGTCGGCAGAAACGTGTTACATATTCACGCTACGCGTTTGTGTTTTCCTAGCGGAGCGCATCGGATCAGGGCGGCTATATTATAGTATATGGCCTTGGCATCAGCTACTCTGACGTCTGCATTGCTCCGGTTTGAAGGGAAAGAAAACACACAAAAGTGAAGAGAATATCGGCAAAACCGCGGCGCACGACGCATTTGACCCCTCCAGAAGCAGTCGGCTGATCGCGCCCAACGTAAAGCGCTGTCGTGAGGCGTATTGCGCTCTGTAGTAAAACAGTCATGCTGCTTTTCTTATTGGTGAGTGGATGGCGTGTCGCGCTGGGCGAATCACGTTGTGCGCGGCACAGAAAACCTGCTCCTAGGAAAAAGTTTTCTACGGTTATTTGGCGAATATTTGCTACCAGAGCAATGTAATTCGCTGGCGCGTGTTGTGACTGTTGTCGTTTTTCGACCAATGTGTGGCCAGACTGATTAAGAGATCGGGAAGGACAGCGGCTCTCCTTTGACTTGGGCTGGAAGGTCATGGCCATTCTCTTCGACCAGGCTTCCAATACCTTCCAGCCTCCAACCTTTGACGATCATTGCTAAGGGGCCCGTTCAAGTATTACGTCATCATCGATGGGGGGGGGGGGGGGGAAAGGGGTTTCCGATGTGCTGACTTTTGATGACAAGGGGGGGGGGTTAGATAATGCTTACCTCATCAACCACCCTTTATGAAAATATGAGTTAGGATTCAGAGGTGCAGAGCTGATGACGAAATTTTGCTGACAAGGGGGAGGGAGGGGGTCAAAAATGGCTAAAAATTTGCTTACGCAATACTTGAACGGCCCCTAATAGGCAATGATCGTCACTACCTGCCCATAACTAAGACGCCTTCATATACTAATTAAGGTATTAAGGAGTTCTACCCATAACCAAGCTTGTAAAATATTGGGCCAGGCTGGAGGCGAGTGTGGACTTGGCTTAACACGTTCACTGCGGGGCCTAAATTGCTTGTCGAGTCCGTGAGGCGCATTTTTTTTAAAGATTAAAACTAGTTTTGTACATGACGCCACCATGGCGTCATGATCCCCCTAGTACAAGTCCTTCATGTAGCAGTGAACGTGTTAACCGCTTTCGTCTGGCATCGTCTAAGAAACGGGGAAAGATGAATGGATTGGATGATAATATTCTTCCCCCTAACTTACCCTACTATAATCAACAAAAAGGGACACTAGAACGTATTCTTTCTGACTAGATTGAAACGAACTAGAGCTTGTGTGTGAAACTCTAGGCCGGCTCATCCGCCGTATTCGTGCGAAGTGTTATGTCAATATTACCACTGTAGCCAATCGCTGTTTCCTATGCTTTTTTTTAACAATTAGTAGTCACTTTGAAGAGAAAAATGGTTTTTCCAGTCTAAGATGGAGGGCGATGAGTCCACTCGGTATATTCCAGGTGCCTTGGAACGAACTAACTCGTTAACGTCAGCAAAGTGGTTAAGTCTTTATTATTTACCATGATTCATTGATATTTTCAATACATATAGGCCAATGAGACTTCAAAAGCGTGAAGTCGTTGTAAGCAGTAGTCGTATACCTTTACGTATGCCAATTGTTGCAAGGAATAGCTATATTGTGAAGAAAATGATCAACCCAAAACTAACTTTTTAAAAGTCTTTATTGCGCATTACAACTAGAAGTAATGTTGAATCAGTTGAGATACTAGTCCTTCATCTTAGATCATTATCGCCATGATGGAGGAGCAACAGTAGTGGTGCCTAGAAAACAAGAGTGAGGGAGAAAAAAAAATAATTCAGTATAAAATTTTCTATCTCGTTAAACCTGTTAAAAAGTATTTGTGGGCATATTATTAAGATTGAAATTTCAAATATCTCGCCACACCCCAGGCAAATCTCTCCAAACTGGTGCTTCAGTGCTAATGTATCAAAAAAAAAAAAAAAAACATTAAAGAGTGCTGATGTTCTCAATATCGCGATTGCGAAGTCTTTGTCGACACATGAATTATCAACATTATACTGGTCTGAGTTTATTTCAGAGTTCAGCTCACGTTGATACTCTACTAATGTTGGGCGGCATTTAGTCGTAAGCACCAGCACTGAAAACCCAAGGTCTCAAAAGCACCATTATGTACAGTGATTGTCCTCATTGATACCTTTAACACAATGCATGACTAAAATATCTTGAAGCGTTATTGGTCGATTTATAGTGTTATACTTAATTGTCACAGCACACCGTTTTAGAATCACTGGCTTAGGGTATGCTAGAGCCCGACATCAACTTCAAAGAGCTCAAGGCGAAGCAGGAATAGAGGGAGTCCTAATGACTAAGATGAAAGGTTTTATGTTTTTTATATCTGGTCCTAATCATGAGATCTCTGGTTAAGTTCCTCCACGTGCCCATCTGAAAATGAGGCAAGGGACATGCGCAGTGAACGTGAGGTAACTCTAGTGCAGGAGCAGGACAGTCAGTTTGAGTAACAGTATCGAAAAAGTAGGGACTTACTGTTAGCTTTGGTCACACAGAAAGGCAAAGCCGGCGTGAAGGTTCCCTGTAGGGTACAAGCATAAGTCTTCTTTGGGACTTCGGGTATATCATCGTATTCATTACACATGATGTCGCATTCGATGGGTTCGTTCAGTCGGTTGTAGACGCAGTTGACGGATCCTGGCGACTTCAGTTTCAAGGAGCAGTCGACGTAGGCTGCAATAAATAACGTAAGATTTCAACGAGTGACTCTTATTAATATCAGTTACTAAAATATTAGGTGTTTGGGCAGATACAATAACATTGGATGTTAATTGTTTTCAAAACTCACGCTCGCATTCCTTGAAGGGCATTGGTTTCCAAACGTTTTCACGGTTCCTGCACTTGATGGTTACAGTGCGACCGGCCGACAAGGTGTGACCCCAGATACAAGAGACGTTACATTTCCTTTTGTGCACAGAAAGAAATTCAAAAAAGAAATTAATAAGAAACTTCTTACATTCAATGAGGGAATTCAACTTAATGTAGAATGATATTTGAAAAGAATTTTACTAACTGGATGTTATCTTTTGAATGTAAGCCTAGCTTCTAGTCCCTATGGCATTTCTATTGTTAGTGTACTGCATACAGAGACATACTTACGGAGGGGAGGGGGGTCTTAGCGGACTATAGCTTATGGTAGCAAGTTCGGAGCGGTAAAAAGTTTGAGGAATATGTTGTCAAGAAAATTAGTAGAATGGAAGAAGAGCGGCAAAACTTGTAGAGCCCACAGGCAGTAAAATTATTAATTCGCCTCTGCCTAGAGCAAGGCTTCTTATCTTTTTTAGCCGCGTCCCAAAATTAACGAGATCAGCTTTGCGATTCATAGGACTGTTTGTTTTCCGAAATTAGTGAAATCAGTGTTGCAATAGGTGCATTTTTAAGAGGACTGTAAGTGAATTTGTGCGACTCATCTAAGAAGCTCGTGCAAATCAAGTTTGGGTCATGGCCCATAACTTGAGGATCCCTGGCTGTAAGTGCATTTGTACGACTCATCTCGGAATCTCCTACGAATCCAGCTTGGGTCGTAACCCATAGCTCAACAATCTCTGCTTGTGAGTGGATTTGTGTGATCCTGAGGGACCAGGTCAGTAAGCACCGAAAAAGTTGAGTAGAGGGTTTGTGAGCATAGGAGTGATCAAAACAGAGTGCAAGCGAGTGACCAAGCGACAGACGTATCTTACCAAGTAACGTAATACTTACCAAGTCAATATATAATAAAAAAATATTTTTACTCACGTGTACGTTGGCCAAATGGTGCATCGGATTTCGGCAGTGTCCATGTGATCGGGGAAGAAGCATTCACTGGCAGATCGGATGTAACGGTTGTGGCCAATACTCTCTCCTGCATAGAAATTATTTAGATAATTACTTATCTTGTTTTATTAGTTCGATATTTACTTATTTTAATTAATAAAGTATT